>NC_045635.1:67636932-67939962 GCF_009829155.1 Mustela erminea | reverse complement strand
AATAAAACAACTGTACACAAATATTCTTAGCAGCATTACACAGA
This sequence comes from Mustela erminea, assembly GCF_009829155.1. Taxonomy (NCBI): domain Eukaryota; kingdom Metazoa; phylum Chordata; class Mammalia; order Carnivora; family Mustelidae; genus Mustela; species Mustela erminea. The sequence goes on along the minus strand of NC_045635.1, from coordinate 67,939,918 downwards.
ATAGCCAAAAAGAGGAAACAACCCAATTATCAACTGATTAATGGATGAACAAAATGGTTAAAGACATACAATGAGATATTATTTGCTAATAAAAAATGAAGTACTAATGCAAACTACAACATGGATGAATCTCAGAAACATGTTACTTGAAGCCAGCAACAAAAGACCACATATATTGTGATTCCTTCTATATGAAATATTCAAAATAATTAAATCCATAGAAACATAAATAGATTAATTGTTGCATAAAGTTGAGGGAGTATGAGATGGGCAGTGTCTGCTAATGGACACAAGGTTTATTTGTTGGGTGATAAAATGTTCTAAACTTAAATTATTGCCATAGTTGTGCAACTCTAAGAATATACTAAAAAGCATTTAATTGTATACTTTAAACAGGTGAATTTTATGGTATGTGAATTGTATATTAATGAAGATATTTAAAGGCAACTATACTCAAATAATACTTATATTAACTGTATGTTAACATTTAGGTAGAAATTCAAAATTGTGTTTCCTAAATAAGAGAGAGATAACTGATAACATTTAGGGACAGCATGGGGGTGGTGGGGGGCAGAACACAAGAAAGCTCCAATGAATCAAATGTGAATGACTCTTAATCAGTTTTACTGGAATTCTTCAAAAGAAAAGAAATATTTATTTTACAGAGAAAAAGATAAGTCAATGCCAATCTTTCTATATTTTCACCATCCATATCAGGACAATAAAATTCATGTGAGTCTTCTTTCTTTTTTTCCTTTTGCTGAATAAATGAAATATGTGAAGTGAAGTCTGATTGTACAAAATTCTCTGTATTTATACTTTCCTGAGGAAGTAAATAATAGCCTGTTTCAAAATTCTGTTTCCATATTGGATGAGATAGACATAACAGACATATACAGAACATTCTATCCCAGCACAACAAAATACATATTCTTTTCAAACACACATGGAATATTTTTCAGAATAGATCACATATTATGCTATAAAACAAGCCTCAATAAATTTAAGAAAATTGAATCATAGCATGCATCTTTTCTGACCATAATTGTATGAAACTAAAAGTAAATCACAAGAAAAAATTAGAAAAACAAAGACATGTAGAAACTAAACATTATATTAAATGGCCAATGGGTATATGAATCAATCAAAGAATAAATAAAAAAAATACATGAAACTGAAAACACAATGGTCCAAAATCTATGGGACACAGCAAAAGCAGTTCTAAGAGGGAATTATATAGAAACAGGGGCATACCTCAAGAAACAAGAAAAAACTCAATGTTAACTTAGGCCAATGGAGGAAAAAATAAGAAGAACAAAGTCCATGGTGAATAGAAGTAAGAAAAGAATACAAATCAGAGCAGAAAAACATGACAAAGAGAATTTAAAAATAAAAGAAAAAACTGAATGAAACCAAGGTCTGGTTCCTTTAAAAAATAAACAAAATTGAAAAGCACTTAGCCAGACTTATTAAGAAAAAAAAAAAAAAAAAAAAGAGAGAGAGAGAGAGAGAGGACCCAAATAAATAGAAGGACAAACGAAAAAGAAGAATAACAACTGACACAACAGAAATACAGATTTTTTTTATTTATTTGACAGAGAGAGATCACAAGTAGGCAGAGAGAGAGAAAGAGAGGGAAGCAGGCTCCCTGCTGAGCAGAGAGCCCGATGCGGGACTCAATCCCAGGACCCTGAGATCATGACCTGAGCAGAAGGCAAGGGCTTATCCCACTGAGCCACCCAGGTGCCCCAGAAATACAAAAGGTTGTAAGAGAAAACTATCAAAAGTTATATGCCATCAAACCAGATAATCTATTAAAAAATAGATAAATTCCTAGAAGCTATTCCAATCTTCCAAAATTCGTAGAAGCAATTCCAATCTTCCAAAATTAAACCAAGAAGAAATAGAAAATCTGAATGGACGGATTATAAGTAATAAAATTGAATTAGTAATCAAAAACCTACCAAAAAATAAAAGCCCAGGACCACATGTATTCACAAATTAATTCTACCAGACATTTATTTTTTTAATTTAAGTTTAATTAGCCAAAATATATTACATCATTAATCCCACAAGTAGTGTTGAGTAATTTATCAATTGTGTATAATTCCCAGTGCTCATCACATTACATGCCCTTCTTGATACCTATCAACAAGCTCCCCCATACCCTCACCCACCTACCCTCCAGCAAGGGAGGTGTTCTATAGTTTGTTTTCAGTTTTTTGTTTGTTTGTTTGTTTGTTTGTTTTGTTTTTATTTTTGTTTTTGTTTTTATATTTAAGAGTCTCTCATGGTCTTTATTCCTTTTTGGTCACTTCCCATTCAGTTTTCCCTCCCTTCCACTATGATCCTCTCTATTGTTTCCTATATTCCACATGTGAATGAAAACGCTTGATAATTGTTTTTCTCTGATTTACTTATTTCACTCAGCATAATACTTTCCAGTTCCATCCATGTTGATTCAAATGGTAAATATTCATCCGTTCTGATGGCTAAATAATGTTCCATTATATAAAAATACTACATCTTCTTTATCCATTAATCTGTCAATGGACATCAGGGCTCTTTCCACCGTTTGTTATTGTGGATATTGCTGCTATGAATATTAGGGTGCAGGTGCCCCCTCAGATCACTGCTTCTGTATCCTTGGGGTAAATTCAAAATAATTAAATCCACAGAAACATAAATAAATTAGTTGTTGCAATTGCTGGGTCATAGGGTAGCTCTATTTGGGAATATTTTTTAGGAACCTCTATACTGTGTTCCTGTGTGGCTGTACCAGTTTGCATTCCCACTAACAGTGAAAGAGGGATACCTTTTCTTCCCATCGTCACCACCATTTTTTGTTCCTTGTCTTGTTAATTTTAGCCATTCTGACTGGTGTGAGGTGGTATCTCATTATGGTTTTGATTTGTTTTATCTGATGGTTAGTGAGATTGAACACTTTTTCATGTGTCTGTTATCCATTTGTATGTCTACTCTAGAGAAGTGTCTGTTCATGTCTTCTGCCCATTTCTTGACTAGATTATTTGTTCTTGGAGTGTTGAGTTTTATACGTTTTTTGTTTTGTTTTTAATCAGTCTTGGATACTAACCTTTTATCTGATATATCATCTGCAAATATCTCGTCCCATTATAGAGGTTGCCTTTTGGTTTTGTTGATTGTTTTTTTTTTGTTTTGTTTTTGTTTTTGTTTTTGTTTTTTGCTGTGAAGAAGCTTCTTATCTTGATGAAGTCCCAGTTGTTCATTTTTTGCTTTTGTTTCCCTTGCCTTTAGAGACAAGGGACATATCTAGCAAGAAGTTGCTATGGCCGAGGTCATAGAGGTTTCTGCCTGTGTTCTCCTCTAGATTTTGGTGGATGCCTATCTCACGTTTAGGTCATTCATCCATTTTGAGTTTAACTTTGTGTATGGTGTGAGAAAATGTTCCAGTTTCATTCTTCTGCATGTGGCTGTCCAATTTTCCCAGCACCATTTATGGAAGATATTGTCCTTTTTCATTGGCTATTATTTTCTGTTTTGTCAAAGATTAGTTGACCATAGAGTTGAGGGCCCATTTCTGGGTTCTCCATTCTCTTCCACTGTTTTTGTGTCTGTACCATACTGTCTTGATGATTACATATTTGTAATATAGTTTGAAGTCTGGTATTACGATGCCAGCAACTTTGGTTTTCTTTTTTAACTTTCTTCTGGCTATTCAGAGTCTTTTATGGTTCCATACAAATTTTAGGATTGTTTGTTCCAGCTCTCTGAAAAATATCTAAAGTATTTTGATAGGGATTGAATTGAATGGCCAAAGTCAAATGCTTGTGTTCTCCTCTAGGATTTTGATGTGTTTGTAAATTAAATTTAGGTTTTTCATCCATTTCAAATTTATCTTTGTGTATGGTATAAGAAATTGGCCCCATTTCATTCTTTTTCATATTGCTGTCCAGTTTTTCCACCACTGTTTGTTGAAGAAACTATCCTTTTTTTCCACTGGATATCCATTCCTGCTTTGTCAAAGAGTAATTGACTGTACAGTTTTGTGTATTTCTAGGTTTTCTACACTGTTCCTTTAATCCATGTGTCTATTTTTGTGCCAATACCATACTGTCTTGATGACTACAGCTCTGTAATATAGCTTGAAGTCCAGAATCGTATGCCTCGGTGTTTGCTTTTCTTTTCCAGGAATGCTTTGAATATTTGGAGTCTTTTGTGGTCCCATAAATGTAAGGATTGTTTGTTTTAGCTCTGTGAAATATGCTGTTGGTATTTTCATTGGGACTGCATTGAATCTACACACTGCAAGTGTAGATTGCTTTGGGTAGTATAGACATTTTAACAATGTTCTTCCAATCCATGCACATGGAGTGTTTTTCCATTTCTTTGGGTCCTCTTCACTTTCTTTCATAGGTGTTGTATAGTTTTCATATTACATATGTTTTACCTATTGATTAGGTTTATTCCTAGGTATCTTATAATTCTTGGTGCAACTGTAAATGGAATCAATTCCTTGAGGTTATTATTATTATTATTATTATTCCTGCTTCATTATTGAGGTATAGAAATGCAACAAATTTCTGTGCATTGATTTTATATCCTACAACTTTCCTGAATTCATGCATTAGTTCTCACAATTTTTTTTTAAAGATTTCACTTATTTATTTGACAGACAGAGATCACAAGTAGGCAGAGAGGCAGGCAGAGAGAGAGAGAGGTGGAGGAAGCAGGCTCTCTTCTCTGCAGAGCAGAGAGCCCAACGCGGGACTCGATCCCAGGGCCCCGAGATCATGACCTGAGCCACAGGCAGAGGCTTTAACCCACTGAGCCACCCAGGCGCCCAGTTCTCACAATTTTTTGATGGAGTCTTTCAGATTTTCTGCACAGAACATCATGTTGTCTGTAGTGCGTGAACATTTGACTTCTTCCTTACCAATTTGGATGCCTTTTATCTCATTTTGTTGTCTGATTGCTGAGGCTAAGACTTCTGGTATTATGTTAAAGAGTAATGCTGACAGTGGATATCCCTGTCTTGTTCCTGACTATAGATGAAAAACTCTGTTTTTCTCTAATGAGGATGTCATTAATTGTGGGGCTTTTATATATGGCCTTTATTAGGTTAAGGTATGTTCCATGTATCCCTACTTTCTTGAGGGTTTTTATCAAGAATGGATACTGTATGTTGTCAAATGCTTTTTCTGCTTATATGAAGAGGATCATATGTTCTTATCCTTTTATTAATGTGATTTATCACATTGATTGATTTGTGAATATTGTACCACCCCTCCAGTCCATGAATAAATCCCACTTAATTGTGATATATAATTATTTTAATGTAGTTTGACTTTGATTTTCTAATATTTATTTATTTTTTTAAAAGATTTTATTCATTATTGGACAGAGAGAGAGATCACAAGGAGGCAGAGAGGCAGGCAGAGAGGCAGGCAAAGAGAGAGGAGGAAGCAGGCTCCCCGCTGAGCAGAGCACCCGATGCAGGGCTCGATCCCAGCACCTCGGGACCATGACCTGAGCCGAAGGCAGAGGTTTAACCCACTGAGCCACCCAGGTGCCCCTGATTTGCTAATATTTAATTGAGAATTTTTGCATCCATATTCTTCAGGGATATTGGCCTGTAATTCTCCTTTTCAGTGAAGTCTTTTTCTGGTTTTAGAATCAAGGTCATGTTGGCCTCTTAGAAGAATTTCAGAGTTTTCCTTCCATATCTGTATTTTGGAACAGTTTGAGAAGAATAGGTATTGACACTTTTTTAAGTGTCTGGAAGAATTCTCTTGGGGAGCCAGGTATCTGGCCCTGGACTTCTGTTTGGTGGGATATTTTTTGATTACTGCTTCAATTTCTTTGCTGGTTATATGTCTGCTCAAATTTTCCACTTCTTCCTGTTTCAATTTTGGTAGTTTGTACGTTTCCAGATACTTATGCATTTCTTCCATATCTCCCAATTTGTTGGCATATATTTTTTTCATAATATTATCTTATAATTGCTTGTATTTCTGTGGTGTTGGCTGTGATCTGTCCTCTTTCATTAGTGACTTCATGTATTTGGGTCCTTTTTCTTTTTTACTTTTTGATAAGTCTGGCTAAGGATTTTTCAATTTCATTATTTTTCTTCAAAGAATCAACTCTTATTTCTGTTGATCTGTTCCACTTTTTTTTTTCCTATATCATTTATTCCTGCTCTAATCTTTATTATTTCCCTTCTGCAGGCTTTAGGCTTTATTTTCTGTTCCTTTTCTAGTTCCTTTAGGTGTAAGGTTAGGTTGTACATTTGAGGCTTTTCTAACTTCTTGAGGTAGACCTGTATTGTTATATACCTTCCTCTTAGGATCTCCTTTTTATGCATCCTAATGGTTTTGGACTATGGTGTTTTCATTTTCATTTGTTCCATATTTTTTTCCTTCTTTAATATCCTGGTTAACCCATTCTTTAGTAGAATGCCCTTTGATCTCCATGTATTTATGGTCATTTAAAATTTTTTCTTATGGTTGACTTTGACCTTCATAACATTGTGGTCTGAAAATATGCATGGTATGATTCTGATCTTTTTGTACTTGTTGAAGGTTGATTTGTGGCCCATATGTGATCCATTCTGGGGAATGATCCATGTGCACTTGAAAATAATCAGTTTTCTGCTTCTTTAGGATGAAATGTTTTGAATATATCTGCTAGTTCACCTGGTCTTGTTTATCATTCAAATCCATTGTTTCCTTGTTGATTTTCTGCTTAGATGATCTGTCCATCACTGTGAGTGAGGTGTTAAAGTCTCCTACTATTACTGATTATTGTAAATAATTTTCTTTATGCTTGTTCTTATTACTAATTTATATATACATATATATACACATACATACATGGGAGAAGTACAATATATATATTGTATATCAAAGTACAATATATATATTGTATATCAAAATTAATGGGTTTATCCATCAAGATCTAACAACTGTAAATAGTTATGCCCCAACATGGGAGAAGACAAATTTATTTACAGTTGTTAGATCTTGATGGATAAACCCCTTAATTTTGATATAGTGTCCTTCTTAATCTTTTGTTACAGACTTTGTTTTAAAATCTAGTTTTTCTGATATAAGTATGTCTTCTCCACCTTTCTTTTGATGTCCTTTAGAATGATAGATGGCTCTCCATCTCCTCACTTTCAAGCTGCAGATGTCTTTAGCTCTTAAATTGGTCTTTTGTAGGCAGTGTCTAGATGGGTCTCTTTTCTTTATGCATTCTGTTATCATATGTCCTTTGATTGGAACATCTAGTCTACTTACATTCAGGATAATTATAAATATATATGAATTTAGTGCCATTGTGTTACCTGTAAATTTGGTGCTTCTGGTGATGTGCTGTTACTTTTAAGTCTTTGTTGCTTTTGGTCTTTCTTTGCCATTCAAAGCCTCCCCTTTAATATTTCTTGCAGGACTGGTTTAGTGGTCACACATTCCTTTAGTTCTTGTTGCCCGGGGAAACTTTTTATCTCTCCCCTATTCTGAATGATAGTCTTGTTGGGTAAAATATTCCTGATTGCATATTTTCCCCATTCAGCACATTGAATATATTATGCTACTGTCTTCTGGCCTGCCACGTGTCTGTCTGTGGACAGATCTACTGTTAAACTTATTTATCCTCCCTTGTAGGTTAAGGACCTTCCCCCCATCCCTTGCTGTTTTCAGAACACTTTCTTTGTCTATGTACTTTGTAAATTTGACTAGAATATGACTTGGTGTGGGCTGGCTTTTGTTGAATGTGATGTGAGTTCTCTGTGCCTCTTGGATTCTGATGTCTGTTTCCTTTCCCAGATTCAGGAGTTTTTCAGCTATAATTTGCTCAAATAAACCTCTTCTCCTCTTTTTTTATTCCCTCTTCTTTTGGGACTCCTACGATATGAATGCTATTACATTTTAATATGCAGCTGAGTTCCCTAAGTCTACCTTCATGTTCCATTATCTTTATTTTCCTCTTCCTTTAAGCTTCATTATTTTGTATAATTTTATCTTCTATATCACTGATTTGCTCCTCTACTTTGTCCATCTTCATTGTGTTTGCATCCAGTCAGCTTTACTTCTCAGTTATAGCATTTTTTATTTCAGCCTGACTAGTTTTTAGTTCTTTTAGCTCTGCAGGAAGGAATTCTTTGGTGTTTTCTATGGTTTTCTCAAGTCCAGCTAGTATCCTTATGATTATTGTTTTATAAATTCTGGTTCCAGTACCTTATTTATATCTGTTTTGTCTAAGTCCCTGGCCATTATTTCTTCCTGTTCTTTTTTAGGGGATGAATTCTTCCACATTGTCATTTTATCTGAGTCAGTGTGTGTGTGTGTGTGTGTGTGTGTGTGTGATTGTTGGAAAAGCCTGTTATATCCCTGCTTCTGAGACTAATGGTTATATTTAGGAGAGGTCTTATATTGTCCTGCCCTGCTGCTTGATGAGGTGTTTCAGCATGTGCACTCTGCTTTTGTGTTTTGTTTACTCTTCCCTCAGGTCAGTCTTCTGCAAAGTTTCTCCTTGCTTGCAGTAGGGAGTATTTAGACCTTTTCCACTGTTTGGTAAGTTTTACTTAGGTGTGTTTTGGTCTGCTTCTTAAGATAAGTTTGATCCTGGGGCCCCTGGGTGGCTCAGTCAGTTAATTGTCTGCCTTTGGCTCAGATCATGACCCATCAGTCCTGGGATCAAGCTCCGTATTGGGTTATCTGCTCAGTGGAGAGCCTGTCTCTCCTTCTTCCTCTGCCTGTCACTCTGCCTGCTTGTGTGCATGCTCTCTCTCTCTGTGTCAAATAAATAAATAATAAATAAAATCTTTAAAAAATTAAGTAGAAAGAAGCTTGATCTTATTTCCCCTGGAGCTGAAGCTTTGCAGCAGTCTACCATCCATAGATCTGGTGTGTGCAAGGGGTTTGTGTTGGTCTTCTGGGGGAGGGTCCTGCTGTGCTGATTTCTCAGGTGGACTTGATTTAGTGGAGATACACCCACAAATGGTGGGTCATTTATGCAAGCTGTTCTAGCCTCCAATGGGGACGCTGTGTTGCTCACTGAAGTTGGTTTGTACTGATGGGGAGGAGGGGAATGCATTGTCTTGTTCTCTCAATCTTGTAGTGGGGAATTCACTCCTGCCACTTTTCATGAATCCCTCACAGAAGAGCAAACTCTCTTCTAGTCTCCCTAGCTTCCATCAGATCCATGCCTTCACCCTGTGTCCAAGCTCCCTGTCTTCCAGGCTACACAGTACCTCTGAGTTTTGTCTCAGGCCCATGGCTGGGTTTCAAAACTCCAAATTTTAGGCACCTGCATGGCACAGACCCACACTGATCTTTTAGGGAGAGGATCTTGCCACACTGTGTCTGGTGCTGGTCTGTCCCGGAAAAGCAGTCACATGACCATGCAGTGGTTCTGAATTTATAGTATATTGCAGCAAAAATGGTGACACCAAGATTTGCTGCTATCAGCAGGGGTCTCTGTTCCTCTGGTAGTGAGCAGGGCAGAACATGGGCTCCTGCCATCTCTTTTGTTCCCAGAAAGGCCATGCCAACACTCCCACATGAACTCCAGGAAGGGGAACTCTTCCTCCCTGTGGGACCCAGAGGATCCTGAGACTACATTGCCCGCTCCTGGGCCTCAGCCCTCCTTCCCCACAGGTACACTGCTAAGCCTACCAGGCACAACCCTGGTTTGTAGGGTTGTAAAATTTGTAGACTTGTAAAACTTCACAGATTTGTAGACTTGTAAAACTTCAGACTTTGAGCTCTGCTGGGTTACAAACTTGCAGTAAGTAGTCACCCCAACTCTTTTTCCCAGTCAATGGTTTTGGTAAAGTTTTTCTTGACCAATCTACTATATGCTTTCATTCTCTCTTTCTCACTCCTCTCTCTGTGATCAGGATTCCCTCCTCTCTCCACAGCACCCACATTATTTTCTCCCTCAAATGAACTCTCCACAACTCCTTTAACAATGTGACCATTGTTCTACTTGTAGATATGCAGTTTGTTCTGTCACTCCTCAGACTGATTTCTTGAGTGTTCAGAATAATTTTATATTTATCTACCTGTGTTTGAGGGATGAAGCAAGCTTAGGGCCCCCCTACTCCTCCATCATCTTAACTCTGAGGTCAAAAATGTCATTTGTTTTTGATGGATTTTTGACATTTTTAACTTATTTGATAGTAAAATAATTTCAGTGCGGTTAACATACAGTGCTGTATTGGTTTTAAGTGTACAATGTAGCAATTCAACAATTTCATATATTTCTCAGTGCTCATCAAAGTAAGTGTAAAAAAGTAAAGTAAGTTAAAAAAGATGCTTTTTAACACTATAATCCATAAGTATGTATATGTAGCATGTTGAGCCTTATATTCTGAAATAATCTATTTATATAAAACAGAAAATATGTTTTGAATTTTCAGAATTTCACAGTAGCAATATTATATTATTATTATTATAAGATATTATAGTGTCTTATTCTATCTTGTGAAAATTTGGATTGAAATGAAAATTAAACTATTAAGTACAAACTATAGAATGCTTCATTGGAAAGGCACCTGGGTGGCCCAATTAGTTAACTGTCTACCTTCAGCTTTGGTCATGATCCCAGAGCCCTAATATGGAGCCAGGCATCTGGCTCCCTGCTCAGCAGGAACTCTGCTTTTCTCTCTCCCTCAGCCTCTCCCTCCACTTGTGCTCTCTCTCTCTTTCTGTCTCTCAAATAAATAAATACATAAATAGATAAACAAAATCTTTAAAAAAAAAAGAATGCTTCATTGGAGACAATGTAAACTTGAAGGATGAAAAGTGGGTTGACATTGGTTTCTATACTCCACTGTGATTATAGGTTTTTTTAAAAGATTTTATTTATTCGACAGAGAAAGACATCACAAGTAGGCAGGGAGGAAAGCAGAGAGAGAGAGAGGGGAAACTAAGCTCCCTGCTGAGCAGAGAGCCTGATGTGGGGCTTGATCCCAGGACCCTGAGTCCATGACATGAGCTGAAGGCAGAGGCTTAACCCACTGAGCCACCAGGCACCCCTCCACTGTGATTATTCTGAGCACGTAATAAAACTATAAAATTGTATTAAACAATTGAATTAAATGTTAATTTCTTTCTCTTGTTGAATATCTGTGTCATGAATAGCAATGTTTTAAAAAGTATAAGGGAGGTATTATAAGACTCTGAACTGCTGGAGGAATGATTCACTCTTCATGTTGGTAGTATTATGTCTTACATTCCCATTTATAATATCAAAATAATTCACCATAATTAATGTTAGGATAGTAAGCCAACGAAAGCAATAGTGATTTGCTATATTATTTGTTATTATCATTTAAGAATATTTCAACTTAGTACTATTACTTTTCTCATAATTTAAATGAACTGAAATACAATTTTTGAATGAGTAAGTATAAAGAAATGTCCACATAGAATATCGCAAGTAGTATAATCAACTTTTAATAAAGCTTAGGAAAAGATAGTCACCAAACATTTTTTTAGCATTTTCCAGAATCTATGACAAGGCATCCTGTTTTCTCTAGAGTTCTCCCTGGCCTATTTTTGAAGACAAAACAATGGAATAGCTCTTTGTGCTAGTCTAGTGTGGGTAGCAAAATTTAGAATTTTAAAAAGGAAATTTAGAAATTGCATTCAAATTATTTTCTTTCTCTTTATTTAATTTTCTCCTTTGACGCCTTTTAAAACATGTGTTATTCATCTAAAATTACTATTATACTATTTAGAAACTCTAGGAACACATAGATTATATTTCTAAAAAGACTGAATTTATTTTAAAGCATTGTGTCAAGTTTGAATTTCAGTAAACAAAGCTATATCTTCATTATATGCTGATTTTGGCAAAAAGCACAGACTTGAATATATCAAATGATATGATAAAGTAATTTAAATTAAAAGGGTTTTTTAAAGTTTTAGTATGGAATTAAAGTATAATATGTATATCTTCTGGTTAAGTAATTTAAGCCATAATGTTTCTTATTTTCTTAGAAGTTTTCATGATTAAAATTTTTAAAATGGAAGTTTTTAATCTAATACTTGTGCTATTCACTGTAATAGAAGCATAGAAAATATTCTTTCCACTTACATTAATAATTTCATGCAATATATGCCTAAATTGAAAAAATATCAAATATCTAAGAAGTAGTGGCATTCGTGATCATAAGTCATTTTAAAAGGAGGAAATGCTAAGAATTTTTTAGCAAAGATCCTACAAAAACCAGTCTTGGGCACTGAATGCTGTGACCTATCTTATAGTAGTTAATTAAAATTCTGAGCTCTTTGCAAAAGGTTGCCATTTTAAACTTGCATGCTATCATACATTCCTAACATATATACACATGTATCACTGGGCAAGCAACTTAGAAACATGATCACATTATAGCTGTGCAGTTAAGCAGGGAACTTGTTAACTGAATGCATCTATTTTTTGTAGGAGGTCATCTGTTCTAATCACTGAAATATACAATGAAAGGCTACATTTAGAAGCCTAGAAAACCTGTGGTTTACTACATACAGTTTCAATTACAAAATAATAGGAATGTTATAGTTACCATAAGAAATTACAATGTCTAACATATCATAAATATTACCTGCAGGTACCTTTCAATCACAAAAACTTCACATCAAATGGTACATATTTGGGGCGCCTGGGTGGCTCAGTGGGTTAAGCCTCTCCCTTCGGCTCAGGTCATGATCCCAGGGACCTGGGATCAAGCCCCGCATTGGGCTCTCTGCTCAGCAGGGAGCCTGCTTCCCCCCCCCCCGCCAGCCTCTCTGCCTACTTGTGATCTCTGTCTGTCAAATAAATAAAAGTTAAAACAAAACAAAACAACAACAACAAAAAAAACAAAGTGACTGTACCATTAAAAAAAAAAGGTACATATTTTTATTAACTAAAATTAATGAGGCAATTTGGGGACAAGAGATGGATTCTTTCTTTCACTCTGTATTTTAAATTCCTCAACATAAAGCTACAGAAATACTTAAGCTGCAATAATAATACCACAAAAAAAGGACACATCTTCGCTTTTTAAAGTAACCGAAGTACATAAAATGCCTTGGAAGATAACAATACTATTCCATGACATCTAAAATTTTTATGCACACCTCCCATTAGCCTCATCATAATATTCATATTTTAGTTATGTATTCGCTATGATTGTTTGCATGTGAAAAAACCAACTAATCTATTATCTCAACATTAAGCTGATTTCTCTTGAAGCCAAGATGATTTTAAAAGCAATAGAGACTCCTTTTTCAGGATGCTTAAGGCAGAATGTTTAAGGTTCATGCTTGCTGCTTTGCCTGAGCTTCTGCTTCCTGAAATGAAAAACAAACAAAAAAGATATATTTAAATATCACAGAAGGGACATCTATGTACATTGTGGATAAATTATATTAACTTAAATTATTAAGAATATTCAAAAGCTGGGGTGCCTGGGTGGCTCAGTCTGTTGAGCATCTGACTCGGCTTCTGCTCAGGTCATGGCCTCAGGGTCCTGGGATCTAGCAAGTCCTCTGGCTGGCTCTACTCTCAGTGGAAAGTCTGTTTCTTTCCCTCCACCCCTTCATGTGTCCTCTTTCTCTCTCTCTCTCAAACTTAAATAGATTTTTTAAAACAGAATATATTTTTTGAGGTTAGATTAGATTATATATTTCAGTGAGTTGCCTTGTTCACATAATAAAAAAATAGGAATCATCTTTTCATGACAGAGGATATACATATATCACCCACCACCAGGGTCACCTATCAAAACAGAATATTCAAAAACAAAAACAAAAACAAAAATGGCTTCTGGAGAAGACTGCCTTGCCTAAAAATTCTTAGTAGAAAAACTGTAAAGGGTGCCTGGGTGGCTCAGTTGTCTGCCTTTGGCTCAGGTCATGGTCCCACGGTGCTGGGATCCAGCCCCGTATCAGGCTCCCTGCCCAATGGGGACTCTGGTTCTCTCTCTCCCTCTCCCTCTGTGTGTATGCTCTCTCTCTAGATCTCTCTCAAATAAATAAAAATCTTTAAAAAAGGAAAAACCATAAAGTAGAAATTTCTGCTTAGAAGCAGCTATAATAGAAGACTGCCTAATCATTACTAATTATTTGAAATAATTCCATAAAGGCAAGTGATTTACAAGTATAGTTCATATGTTATTTGGAAGTAGATGATTTCTTTTCTGTATGATTTTTCACCAAAACTGGCTGTTCCACAACATCGTCACCTAAGGTTTACCGTAAATTGTTTTGTTTAATTAAGGTTGAAATTACTTGGAAATCGATCTTCTTGACTCTTTCAAAAAATATGCTATTTGTTAAAATATTGTTGCTTTTAAATTTTACAACTGTAGGCAGGAGAAGAGGTCAAGTTGCTATTCTTCTCCTCTGGCAATGAGTATCTCCAGCATAGGAACTCTGACCTATTGATGTGCTCTGGCACCTACCATAGTACTTGACACAAAATACATTGCAGGAAAAGTTTGTGGAACTAAAGATGGGTGGTAAAAGTGACTTTGGTGAAAGTTACTTCAGAGTTAGGTTGTAAAAATCGTGTATACTAGACAATACCATTATAAACATGTGCCGTAAGTTGAATACTTGATAGTCTCAGGAGGAGTGGGGACAGTTGAATACTCCAAAATGGGCATCTGATACTATGCCCAGAAAAAGGGGAAAAAGAAAAAAAATATGCTAGATTTTTATGAAACAAAAAATGGAGAGATGAAAGAAGGACACTAGAGAAGACACTGTACTAACTCACCTTCCAATACCCTGCCAAAAAAAAAAAAAAAAGCAGCCCTGAGCTCTTTTAAAACATCAAACTCAGTGTTTGGCTTTCAAAATGAATATATCTTAGACCCACATTATACATTTTGTTTCATTTTATGAAGTTAAATTCCAAGAATTTCCTTGCACAGAGAATGAATTTTACACCAAGATCCCTCAAAGTCCTAGCACATATAGTTGGGGAAGTAGTTATATGTAAATATGTTCTAATATGATGTCCTTTTTCTTTTACACATCCAATGCCCCTGAGTAACTAGTATTTTGGAAACAGCCTAATTCCCTAAAATCACATCCTATCAATCTTTGCTGTAATTTGTCATAAATACTTTAGTTCTCAATTATCCCTTTTAATGGAAGAAATTATTAGCACAAACATCCAAAACAAAAAGACAATTCAAAGTTCTTTATGGTTTATCTTTTTAATACATCATCTTTAAATTATTTTATTTTCTTTTTTTTTAAAGATTTTTAAAAATTTATTATTTGACAGACAGAGATCACAAGTAGGCAGAGAGAGAGGAGGAAGCAGGCTCCCTGCTGAGCAGAGACCCTGATGCAGGGCTCAATCTCAGGACCCTGGGATCATGACCCGAACTGAAGGCAGAGGCTTTAACCCACTGAGCCACCCAGGCACCCTTATTTAGTTTTCTAATTACATTTTATACACCATTTATGTAATTGGGCTGAAATATTTGTTACTGCACAGATGTGCCAATATTTATAGTTCATGGATTATGTAACCAACCAGAGAGATTGGAAACAGAGATATGAGGCATCCTCCTCCTCTATTCTTAATATAAACATTATTCTATAAATGCACTGATTTTGAGTCAGATAATCCTGGGTTCAAATTCCAGCTCTGCTACTCAATTATTATGTAACCTTGAACAAATTATTTAAATTATCTGAACATCAATTTCCTCTACTGTAAAATGCCATTGAGGATACCAAGCTCATAAGTATGATATAAGGATAAAACAAGATGTATGTGAAGTGTCTAGCTCAGTGCTTGGCCCATTGCAGACATCCATCCTTCTTTCCTGCTTTTCTCCACTCCACTTCTTGCCTAATAACTAGCACCAACACCACAGCTAAGTGAAATTAATATAAAATTTCTCTTGGAGATGTAGTACAATAGGATGGGCTTAGTGGAAATAGGAATGCTTCAAATCTCACAGCAGAGGGAGTTTCCATTGCTCCTCCCTAAAGCAGGGTGGTTCAACCAAAGCTAATGAGAACATTTCTCTAATCAGTGTTCTCTACTCCATCAACATACTAGTGAATAACAGTTAATGATTTTTCTCTCAACATGATATCACCAAATTTTTACTTTTTAGTATATATACAATATTTTCTTTCATATCTGAAAATAATCACCTCCACTATAAAGAAATGCTAGTACTAAGGAATAAACTTTTGTATTAATAAAAAAGAGTAATTTGTAAGTATCAATATGCACTGTTTTAAATGCATCCAATATACAAAAAAATATAAAAACTGTCTTCCACAGAAGGATGTATTTTATGGAAGTATATTTGTCATAAGGTACTTTTAAATATCAAGTTCTCCACTGCATTGGTTTTGAATAATTCTTAAATATAAAGACAATGTATGTTAATTATTTGGAAAATGAAGAAAGGAGAAAAATAGTCACATTTAGCTATGGTTAAGTTCAGTCTCCTAACATAATTAGAATATTAATTATACAGTAAAAACAGCTATGTACTGTATTATAGTGTATCTTTACACAAACCCCTTATGTATTTATTAATTATTTTTATTAGCATATAATGTATTATTTGCCCCAGGGGTACAGGTCTGTGAATCGTCAGGCTTACACACTTCATAGCACTCATTATATCACATACCCTGTCCAATGTCCATAACCCAACCACCCTCTCCATACCCCTCCACCCCGCCCCCAGCAACCCTCAGTTTGTTTTGTGAGATTAAGAGTCTCTTATGGTTTGTCTCCCTCCTGATCCCATTTTGTTTCATTTTTTCCTTCCCTACCCCCCAAACCCCTAACTCTGCCTCTCAAATTCCTCTTATCAGGGAGATCATATAATTGTCTTTCTCTGATTGACTTATTTCGCTCAGCTCTAGTACCATCCATGTTGTTGCAAATGGCAAGATTTCACTTCTTTTAATGGCTGCATAATATTCCATTGTATATATATACCACATCTTCTTTACCCACTCATCTGTTGATGGACATCTAGGTTCTTTCCACAGCTTGGCTATTGTGGACATTGCTGCTATAAACATTCAGGTGCACGTGCCCCTTCAGATCACTACATTTATATCTTTAGGGTAAATACCCAGTAGTGCAATTGCTGGGTTATACAGTAATCTATTTTCAACTTTTTATAAACTAATTTAAATTTTTTTTATTTCTTTAAATATTTTAAATGATTTTATTTATGTATTTGACACATAGAGAGAGAGAGAAAGAGAGAAAGAGAGCACAAGCAGGCAGAGGGAGAGGGAGAAGCAGGATCTCTGCTGAGCAAGGAGCCCAATGTGGGGCTTGATCCCAGGACCCTGAGATCATGACCTGAGCTGAAGGCAGTTGCGTAACTGACTGAGCCACCCAGGCATGCCTACAAACACATTTTTTACTGAAAGCACTAGTTCATTCAGTAAATAAACTGTTTTTGTTGACCCTATATTTGGATGTTTAACTTTGTTTTCAAAGTTTCAAGACTATACAATGGGTTGGCCTATCTCTAATATCTAATTTCCCCCATTTTTTTTTTCACAATTTATACAACTGCCAATTTTCTTTTTTTTATATTTTATTTTATATATTTTTTTATAAACATATAATGTATTTTTATCCCCAGGGGTACAGGTCTGTGAATCACCAGGTTTACACACTTCACAGCACTCATCATAGCACATACCCTCCCCAATGTCCATAACCCCACCCCCCTCTCCCAAGCCCCCTCCCCCCAGCAACCCACAGTTTGTTTTGTGAGATTAAGAGTCACTTATGGTTTGTCCAGTTGCCAATTTTCTTAAGACATAGATAAAATCACATCTTAAAAATGCAGAGATAAACTTATCATTGTCTTCCCCCATTTCCTGCCATGGCTTTTGTATACCTAGAGGGTAAAGCTGAAAGTACCTAACACAGCATTTATAATTTAGTCAAACTTACCTAGCCAATCTCACATCCTCTATTTAATATGCCTTATTCTGGAGATGAACTGCACTACATTCTGCTCCCTGAACATACCATCATTTGAAGTTACATCCCAATGCAGTGGTTCCTATTGCTGCCTCTGTGAAAGACATCTTTGTGTCATTTCAGTATTTTTGAATCCTAACAGCTCAACTGTCATTTCCTCTGTGAAACTTTCCCCAAATTCCTTAGTAATAATTTATTATTATTTCCTCTGGTCACCTACATTTTATTCAGGGTATACAGAATTTACTATAATATGTGTTTGATTATAATTATTTGCAGACATTTTTGTTGTAGAATTATTGTATACTTTTCCTTCATTAGGTTAAATACACTTTGAAGGTAGTGACTATGCTTCATTCTCTGTATTCGTTCCACCATTAATGTCAAGTTAGTGCTTGGCAGTCAATACTTGCTGAAAGAATAAGTAAATGAATTACTCATAATTTTAATTGAAGGAGAGGGAGTAATGAGCCACAGAAAATAGATGATCTCTCCTTTCATACTTCCTCTTATCTGCACTGATATCAGTGATTTAAATTGGATTTTCCTAACTTGATTAAAACAAAAATATTTTACTTAACATTTCTTACAACTCAAATTATACAAAGCCTAAAATAAGACATTTTATCCATGGGAAAAGAAATTTCATCAAGGAAACAGAATTTCACAGTGACTCAGAAAACAATGCTAGTAAATGTTCTCTGCTGAAAACATGAGCAATAACAGACTCTCAAAATTGAAGAAGTTGGAGTTCAAAGAATCTGTTTAACATAAAATTAGTTGCTAAGAACAAAACATAAAGTGATAGAACAGGGACATACGTTCTGGTTACGATAGCCTGTATAGAATAGACCTATGGTGAAAGGCAAAGAAATATTTAATGCCCATAGCTTTAAGACATTTCATTAAATAGACAATCTAATTTTTTTTATTCTTTTCTTTATATGGTCTCCCCTGGAAACATTACCACTTGAAAAATTAATTTGTTGTTGGCAGGGAGAAAGCCCCAAATTTAGCCAGCAAATTTAGCAAGCTTGGCTAAAGCATTTGCTTTCACACAAAGACAATAGATGCTGCCAAGAAGATAACTATAAACTAAGATCAGTTCTGCTGATATAAAACCATGCATGACAGCTGAAATAATGGAGTCTTTAAAATTGGTAGTCACTTATGAATGGGTCAATGATAAATTTGTTGCTTTGGATAACCCAGTGAGGAAATCACTCCACCTACCTCCTACTCCTATACTTTACATATTTGATTATGCACATCTGTTTGCCATACCTGGGATTAAGTGCATGCAGAGAAGGAATATTTCCTTTTAGCCATGTTACACTGCCTCTAGTTTAACCTGAATACTTAATAAAGGTAGAACTCTCACTGACTAAAAAACCCAGCAGCAATAAAATGGCTTATAAAGGAGGGGGAATAAAAAAAAAGAATCATACCTTTGAACCAGGTGGGGCTGTCAATCCTAAAAAGGCATACACTGCATTATTTTCTCTGGCTTCAAAGAAGGCATCATAGTCCTTAATGAAAATAAGGCAAGAAGAGTTAGCAATAAACAACCAGCAAGGTAAATAAAAGAATAAATTTATTCAAAATGAACTCACTGGTCAACCTTTTGGGTGGGGCATACAGACTACCTAACTTCCAAAATGCTAGAATTTTAGAAAGAGAAGTGAAAACGCAAGGCATATTAGATCCCATTTAACGCGGGTTAGAATATGTGCTGTTCTGCTGGGCAGAAACTGCAAAATGGCTTATTCCATATCATATAGCATTCAAATCTGTCTGAGGACAAGTAGCTTTCTCCACAGCCCAAAGCAACCACAATTTACCAGTAAAAGGTTGGTTATTTTTGGTAGGGGGGTGTTGTTCCTGTTTTGCATTATTTCCCTTTCGTTATTGATTAAGGTAGAGATATCCTCAGAACCTACAGTATACCAGATATTAGCTAGGCCATGAGAGTAATAAACCTATGCTGTCTTTGGAGGAAAGGAATGAGATTTTCATGAAATATGACCAGAAGAGCAAACAAACCAGTAAGATGTTTCAGTTCAGGGATCCAAGAAAAAAACCCACATGACTGAATTTGGTTGGGCTTTCCACTGTCATCCTCTAAGTCACCAAGCATGTTTTAGAAGTAACACAAAGAACTGCCTAAATTTAACTATAAAATGTAATCAATAGCAAATCTACTTATAAAACACAGCCATTGCCTCTAGCTGGCCTTTGTTTAATTTAAAACACATAGAATTAAGATTGACATTTTGGCTAATTTATTGGAAGTAAAAAGCATTCATAATTTGCTGGTTTCTCTAGAGATTCCCTCACCAATAAATAATCAATTACAGGGTTACGTCCTGGCACTTGGAGGATCTGTAGATATAAAGTTTAGATATATGCAGGATTTCTGGTACTTGGAGGATTTCTCAAGCCACTGATGACCCTAAATTGGAACCTTACCCCAAGAAACATCAGTATCTCTCTTATTTAGGGATTATTTTAACAAAGTCAGAATTGTTCAGAGCTACTTGAATCTCCCTAAGGATTGATTCAAAGCATCTTACTGTGTTCCCTCCATGTTGGCAAAGGAATAAACCCTAAATAGCAGACATTTATGAACAGCCTCCTATGAGTTTACTCTTCAAAAAGTGAAACTAATTGGATCTTGACAATAATTTCATACTGAGACACGTGAGACTTATAAACTACTCAAAGTAAACAGACAATATACATCATTTCTACACTCAACCACTTGAAAGGAACCTCAAAATGCTAGTTGTAAGAGTTCAACATTCACAGAAGAGGTATTTCTTACTGCTTGTTCAAAGTAACAGAAATAACTCATGCCAGTCTTTAAATTCATGTGAAAGAAAGTAGGTTTCAGCTATACTGAAATCTGATCATAAAGTGCTAATCTAGTTGTCTGTTTCAAGTGTTTTGGGATCAATGTATATTATAATTTTTTGGCCCTGGACTTAGGTTTGTAACTCTGAGAGAAAAGAACATGATCCATTTCTCAATTAAGCCAGATTAATTAATTTATTCTGCAAATATGTACTGAGAACCTACTACATAGCAATCATTTTTGGTGCTAAGAATACAAGATAAACAAAACATGAAGATCTTCGTATCTATACATGGCTCAATCCTACGGAATGCAAATTTAAAATATTTACAAGGAGTATACAAAAACAATTGTGACATTGTCTGCTTCTTCTATAGGAATTCACTTGAGGAAAAAATAAAAGATATTTTGTTTACACCTCTGGGACTTCAATAAGATTAATACATAATGTATTCTACCATATATTGGTATCATATTAGTTACTAATCATGAAAAAATGCTCCAGTTCTCCATATACATATCAGAAGCTTTTTCAGAACCAAGATTATCCTTATAAATGTTTTACCTACTATAACAGAGCTTCATCTATGTTGTAGATTGGTTATTTCCAGTCTAGAAATAAGAACCTAAGCCAGAGTTCAGTGGTAGGAAGTAATCCACCACCCTACACCCTGGGACATCTGGCAAAGTCTGGAGATACTTTTGGTTTTTCACAACTGTGAGGGTGTTACTGGTGCTCATAGATGGAAGCCAGGATGCTGCTAAATGTCCTACAATGCACAGGGTAGCCCCCAACAACAAGAATTATCCAACCCAATATGTCAGTTGTGCCAAGGTTGAGAGAACTTGAGATGTTTTAAACAAGGGAATTTGATGTGAAGAATTTATTTACCAAGGAACTGATGAAAGACAAATGGGAAATAGCAAGGCAACCACCAAGATTAGCAATAGCAAGAAGATGTTACCACAGTTATAGGGCTAAAGGAAGAATTGCAGAAGATGATATTACAGAAACCAGGAGCTGGGATACCTGGTACCACAAAGGAGACACAGCCACTGCCATGGCCACCTCCAGAAGCAGGAAGGAAGTGAATACCTTGGCTTTTCCTCTCTTCTGTCCTCCATTCTTCCAACCAATTCTCCTGTTAATTGGCCAAACCTAATAGGTAGCCAGTCAGCAATAGAGACTGGGAAATATAATTTACTGAGATCAGTACCCCCCACCATAATACAGAATGTAGGAAGAAAATAATGAAAATGAAATCTTTGTATAAATAGGAAAATGACATATACAGTAATTTAACAGAAAAAGTAAGCTTGAGAATAAAACAGATTTAGCTACTCAGTTAACCTTCTAGGCCTCAATTTTTTCATCCATAATACAGGAATAACAACACCTACCTCATGGGATTAGTATGGGAACTAACTAATAAAATACACATAAAGTATGTAGTATAATAACTGACACATCATACGCTTTCTATGATGGTTATTATATACCCTTCTCTCTAAGAGTCTGTATAGAGAAAAATCTTAATTTTTATTGTTATTAAACTCTTAACTTAGTGCTTGATACACAGCAGGCATTCGATAAAAATTGGATTCTTCTTCCATTAACAAATATTTATTTGGTTGAGTCTCATCTCCTGCCCCTTCTTTTCCAGCTCCCTATTTCTCAGGGATACCTGATTTGTGTAATACACTCCATTTCCTTACAGTGTGGCTTCTGAAGGAGAAATAAACCAGGTCAATGGGGTTTTTTGAAATGTTACCCTTATAACCTAAAATGTGTTTGTTTTTAAAGCCAAATGAATTAAAATATCTACTTCAAAAAAAAAGTTAAGAACATATGCTGACTTATATTGGACTGGATGGCCTCTGAGGCCTCTTCCAGCTCCTGGGATACAGCATTTACAAAAATTTCAATTATAGAGGCATTGAGGTTTCACTATCTAAATGAATAGCCTAATTGCCTTTTTCTTATCTGCAGAGTACATCATTACACATTGGTACTGTTAGTAACAACAGATGAAATCTTCAGGACCCTCCTCGGAACTAAAAAAAAAAATTCAATTCACAGAGAAAATATTTTGTGTCAATAAAATTCTCATTTTTGCCATGTTCCCTCCCCTTAATTTTCAGAATTGGCACACAAGAAAAGATCCCCACCAAAGGAATCCTTTTACTTCCATGGAAACCTATAAACTAGAATATTTGGATTGCTGGCTATAATACATTTATTCTCCAGTCATGCTAATTCTGAGGACATAACAATGCAAACAGTTCTTTACTGGAAATTCCTGTAAGCCTTACAAATGCTTTCTGTATTCTCTCACCACATAGCTATGGATTCATAACCACACTCCAATTGTTTGAGGTGTGTGTGACTTTTCCAAACCTCACTTTCAACCAGCTCCTTAAGAGAAAAAAATATATATATTTATACTTGTACTTGCCATGGAACCCAGAAAGGCCATAAGCTGCTAAATATAAAGTGTTAAATGTTAAATATACATTGACAGAAGATTAAAGGAAACTACTCTATGGCTTAAATAAAGACTAAAGATAGCATACTTGAAAGCACCAGTCACAAAGCAAAAGCCTATTTTTGTTTCCCTTGTTTCTCAATGAGTTTAACTACCTAACATAACATTTTCTAAAACTTCATTAATAATACCAAAATAAAAGTATTACTGGCTTCAAGTAAGAAGTAAGATATTACTCTTTTTAAGTTATTTTTAATCCAAATAAGCAGCTGACTTCTCAGAAGCTTCTTCATGGACATAACAGAAACAACACGATTGCTCTAGATAGAAATAAGATGAGGAAATGGAAAGGCAGGTTGCCTGGCTGGCTTAGTTGATAAAGCATGCAACTTTTGATCTTGGGGTTATGAATTCAATCCACAGGTTGGTTGTAGACATGGCTTAAAAATAAAATCGTAAAAAAAAGAAATGGAAAGGTAACTATATATTCAAGGTCTGTATTTATGCATTTACAGGACATTTTGGGGGGAATGACTCCATTTGCTTCCTAGTAGAAATAACCCAGCTGCCTAGGATGGATGAAGAGATGAACAGGAGAAATGTCTCTATGCAAAATTGGGGGTGGGGTGAAAGGGATAGGATGGATTTAAGGTGATCCATTTGATAAAACAAGAGTTTAAATTGGTTACTTACTCCACGGTACTGGCTTTCATTGAAAATCTGAGGTGGCAGAGGGTATCCTGTGGCTGGTCGATTGTTTTCAGGTACATTTTCTCTCATCCACTTCCGATTCTCTTCATTGGCTGCAATGTCTTTTTCTTCAAATCCTATTTTGTTAGCTTCTAAAAAACCAAGCACGTCTTGCTGTTTCTTCTTAATCTAGAACCCAAAGGACAAAGAAACTATGTTGAACATACAGATTTTGTTTTTATTTTTCATTTTTTTATTATGTTATCATCCATGTCCTTGCAAATGTCAAGGAGTTTTTGTTTTTTGTTTTTTGTTTTTTTTAATAGCTGAGTAATGTTCATTTATTTATAGAATCACACTTTTATCCATTTATCTAACTGCACACTTGGGCTGCTTTCATAATTTGGCTATTGTATATAATGGTATAATAAACATGGGGTGCATGTATCCTTTTGAATTAGTGTTTTTTTGAATTCGTGTATTTTTGAAGTAAATACTCAGTAGTACAATTACTGGATCATAAGGTAGTTCTATTTATAAAATTTTGAGGAAACTCCACATTATTTTCTGCAGGGGATGCACATATTTGCATTCCTACCAATGCTACAAGAGTTTCCTTTCCTCCATATCCTTACCAACACTCGTTTCTTGTTTAGACAATCTGATAGGTATAAAATGATATCTCGATGTGTTTTTAAATTGCATTTTTCAGAGTTTCTGAGTGAATTGGTTAAAACTGCTTTTAGCTCTGGTCATGATCTCGGGGTCTGGGATCAAGCCCATCTGGCTCCCTGCATAGCAGGGAGTCTGCTTCTCCTTCTCCCTCTACTCCTTCCCCCTACTCATACACTCTTCTCTCTCTTTCTGTGTCACTCTCTCTCTCTCTCTCAAATAAATAAAATATTTTAAAAAATAAAATAAATTGTATTTTTCTGATAAGTAATGTGCAGCATTTTCTCGCGTATCTATTGGCCATCTATATATCTTTTATTTCAATTTTTAATTAATATATAGTTAAATATATATAAATATATTAGTTAATATATAGTGTAATATTGGTTTCAGGAGTAGAATTCATTGATTCATCACTTAACATATAACACCCAGTATTTATTATAACAAGCGCCATCCTTAATACCCATCATTCATTTAGCCCATACCCTACCCACCTCCCTTCACCAACCCTCAGTTTGTTCTCTGTCCTTTAGAATCTTTTATGGTTTGCTTCCCTCTCTTCTTTCCCCCTTTCCATATATCCATCTATTTTGTTTCCTAAGTTTCAGATATGAGTGAAATCATAATTGCCTTTTTCTGACTGACTTATTTTCTTAACCTTGTACTAGATTGATTCAGCTGAATCATTGCAAATGGCAGGATCTAATTCCTTTTGATGGCTGAGTAATATTCTATTATATATATATATACACACACACACACCACATCTTCATTATCCATTCATCAGTTAATGGACACTAGGGCTTTCTCCATATTTCAGCTATTATTGAGAATGCTGATATAAACATCAGGTGCATGTACCCCTTGAAATCTGTACTTTTGTATCCTTTGGGTAAACACCTAGTAGTACAATTGCTGGGTCATAGTGTACTTTTATTTTTATTTTTATTTTATTTTTAACTTTTTGAGAAACTTTCATAAAGTTTACAAAATAGCTGCACCAGTTTGCATTCCACCGGGAGTGAAAAGAGGGTCCCCCTTTCACTGCATCCTTGCTAAAATATGTTGCTTCCTGGACTGTTTATTTTAGTCATTCTGACACGGGTGACCTGGTATCTCATTGTGGTTTTGATTTATATTTCTCTGATGATGAGTGATGTTGAGCATCATTTCATGTATCTCTTTGCCATCTGGATGTCTTCATTGGAAAAATGACTATTCATGTCTTCTGCCCATTTTTAAAATAGATGATTTGTTTTTTGGATGTTGAACTTATTAAGTTCTTTATAGGTTTTTGGATACTAAGCCTTTATTAGAAATGTCACTTGCACATATCTTCTCCCATTTGGTAAGCTGCTTTTAGTTTTGTTGATGGTCTCCTTCACCGTGTAGAAGCTTTTTATTTTGATGAAGTCCCAAGAGTTAATTTTTGCTGTTTCCCTTGCCTCCAGTAACATGTCTAGTAAGAAGTTGCTATGGCCAATGTCAAAGAGGTTACTGTTCTCCTCTAGGATTTTGGTGGCTTCCTATCTCTCATTTAGGTCTACCATTTTTTTTTCTTTCAATATTCTATTTAAATTTGATTTAGTTCAGGGGTACCTGGGTGGTACAGTTGATTAAGCATCTGACTCTTGGTTTCGGCTCAGGTCATGATCTCAGAGTCATGAGATCAAGCCCTGCATCAGGCTCCACACTCAGCACGGAGTTGGTTTAAGACTCTATCTCTCCCTTGTCCCTCCCCACTGTGCACTCTCTCTCTCACACTCTCTCTCTCAGCAAAATAAATAAATACTTTTAAAAAGCGAATACAAGTTATTTCACATATAGTGTAGTACTAGTTTCAGGGGCAGAATTTAATGATTGATCAGTTGCATATAACATCCAGTGCTCATTAATTCAAGCACCATACATAATGTCCATTATCCAATTACCCCATCCCCCCCACCTATTTCCTCTCCTGCAACCCTCAGTTTGTTCCCCATATTTAAGGGTCTCTTATGCTTTGCCTCCCCATCTTTATTTTCTTTTCTTTTCCTTCCTTCTCCCTATATTTATCCATTTTGTTTCTTAAATTCCACATGAGTGAAATCATATAGTATTTGTCTCTATGACTGACTTATTTCACCTAGCATAATAAACTCTAGTTCCATCCATGCTATTGCAAATGGCAAGATTCCATTCTTTTTGATGGCAGAATAATATTCCATAGTGTGTGTGTATGTGTGTGTGTGTGTGTGTGTGTGTGTGTGTATCACTTCTTTATGCATTGATCAGTTGATGGACATCTTGGCATTTTCCAAGTTCTTGGCTACCACAGATAGTGCTGCTATAAACATTGGGTTGCATGTGCCTCTTTGAATTTTTGTATCCTTTGGATAAGTACATAGTAATGCAATTGATGGGTCATAGGGTAGTTCTATTTTTATTTTATTATTTATTTATTTGTTTATTTTACTTTTTAGGGAACTGTTTCACAGAGTGGCTGTCCCAGTTTGCCTTCCCACCAACAGTATAAGACGGTTCTCCTTTCTCCACATACTTGCCAACATCTGTTGCTTCCTGAGTTGTTAATTTTAGCTATTCTGACTAGTATGAGACAGTATCTCACTGTGGTTTTGATTTGTATTTCTCTGATGATGAGAGCAATCTTAAGCATTTTTTTTAAAAGATTATTTATTTATTTATTTGTCAGAGAGAGAGAGAGCGAGAGCGAGCACAGGCAGACAGAGTGGAAGGCAGAGTCAGAGGGAGAAGCAGGCTCCCTGCGGAGCAAGGAGCCCGATGTGGGACTCGATCCCAGGACGCTGAGATCATGACCTGAGCCGAAGGCAGCTGCTTAACCAACTGAGCCACCCAGGCGTCCCAATCTTAAGCATTTTTTCATGTCTTTTAGCCATTTGTATTTCTTCTTTGGAGAAATATCTGTTTATGTCTTCAGTCCAGTTATTAACTGATTTTTTTTTTTAATTTTTGGGCTGTTGACTTTGTTAAGTTCTTTATAGATACTACCCTCTGATCTAATATACTGTTTGCAAATATCTTCTCCCATTCCATGTCTTTTAGGGTTTTTTTGTTGTTGTTTCTTTTCATGTGTGGAAGGTTTTCCATTTTGAATTTATTTTTGTGTCTGGTGTAAGAAAGTGGTACTGTTTCATTCTTCTGCATGTTACCGTCCAGTTTTCCCAACACCATTTGTTGAAGAGACTGCCTTCTTTCCATTGGGTATTCTTTTCTGCTCTGTTGAAGATTAGTTGACCATATAGTTATGGATCCATTTCTTGGTTTTCTACAGTGTTCCATTGGTTTATGTGTCTGTTTTTGTGCTAGTGCCATAATGCCTTGAAGACTATAACTTTGTAATATAGCTTAAAGTTCAGAATAATGGTTCCTCCAGCTTTGCTTTGCTTTGCTTTTCCAGGATTGCTTTGACTATCTGGCATCTTTTGTGGTTCCATACAAATATCAGGATTTTTTTTTTTAAGCTCTGTGAGAAATTCTGTTGGTACTCTGATAGGGATAGCATTAAATGTGCAGGTTGCTTTGGGTAAAGTAAATATTTTAACAATATTATCCCAACCTATGAGCATGGAATATTTTTTTCCATTTCTTTGTGTCTTTCTCAATTTCTTTCATAAGTGTTCTATAGTTTTAAGACTACACATCTTTTATCTATCTGGTTAGGTTTATTCCTAGGTATCTTGTTTTTGACCCAGTTATAAATGGGATCAATTTCTTTTTCTGCTGCTTCGTTATTGGTGTATAGATGGCAACAGAGATCTGTACTTTGATTTTTTTTTTAATGTGTAACATTACACAATTCCTGTATCTTTTCTAGAAAGTCATTGGTAGAACTGTTTGGATTTTCTATAGAGCGTATCATGTCTTCTGCAAAGACTGAAAGTTTGGCTTCATTCTTGCTGATTTGGATGCCTTGTATTTCTTGTCTAATTGCTGAAGCTAAGACTTCTAGTACTATGTTGAATAGTAATGGTGAGAGTAGACATCCCTGTCTTGTTTCTGACCATAGAGGAAAACCTCCAAGTTTTCCCCCATTGGGTATGATATTAGCTGTGGGTCTTTTGCATATGGCCTTTATGATGTTCCATCTATAACGGCTCTTTTGAGGGTTTTTATCAAGAATGGATGTTGTATGTGGCCAAATGGTTTTTCTGCATCTATTGTGATGATCATATATAGTTCTTATCCTTTCTTTTATTAATGTGGCGTATTACATTGATTGATTTACAAACACTGAACCATCCTTGCAGCCCAGGAATAAATCTGACTTGATTATGATATATGATAAATAATTCTCTTCATATACAGTTAGATTCCATTTGCTCATATCTTGTTAAGATTTTTTTTTTCATTCATGTTCATCAGGGTATTGGTCTGACATTCTCCTTTTTAGTGGGGTCTTTGGGTTTGGAACCAAGGTAATGCTGGCTTCATAGAATGAGTTTGGAAGTTTTCCTCCCATTTCTATTGTTTGGAATATTTTGAGAAGAATAGTTATTAATTCTTTTTTAAATGTCTGGTAGAATTCCCCTGGGAAGCCATCTGACCCTGGACTTTTGTTTGCTGGGAGATTTTTGATTACAGATTTAATTTCTTTGCTGGTTATGGCTCTGTTCTGATTTTCTATTTCTTCCTGCTTCAGTATTGGTAGTTTTCAGGTTTGTAGGACTGTGTCCATTTCTTTCAGGTTGCCCAGTTTGTTGGCATATAATTTTTCATAATATTCTCCTATAATTGTTTGTATTTATGTGTTTTTTGTTGTAATCTCTCCCTTTCACTCACAATATTATTTATTTTGGTCCTTTCTAATTTGTTTTTGGTAAGTCTGGCTAAGGGTTTATCAATTTTGTTAATTCTTTCAAAGAATCAACTCTTAGTTCAGTTGATCTGTTCTACTGTTTTTTGTTTGTTTCTATATTGTTTATCTCTGCTCTGATCTTTATTACTTCTCTTCTTTTGGCTTTAGGCTTTATTTGCTGTTCCTTTTCTAGATCCTTTTAGTAGGTGTAAGGTTAGGTTTTATCTTTGAAACTTTTTTGCTTCTTAACCCACTCTTTTTTTTTTTTTTAAAGATTTTATTTATTCATTTGACACAGAGAGATCACCAGTAGGCAGAGAGGCAGGCAGAGAGACAGAGAGGAGGAAGCAGGCTCCCCGCGGAGCAGAGAACCCGATGCGGGACTCGATCCCAGGACCCTGAGATCATGACCTGAGCCGAAGGCAGCGGCTTAACCCACTGAGCCACCCAGGCGCCCAAACTTTTTTGCTTCTTGAGGTAGGACTGTAAAGTAATATTCTTCCCTCTTAGTACCACCTTTGCTGTATCCCAACTGATTTGGTATCATATTTTCACTTTCATTTGCTTCCATTTTTTTAAAAAAAATATTCTTTAAGTTCCTGGTTAACACATTCATTCTTTAGTAGGATGTTCTTTAATATCAATGTATTTGTGGGTCTTTCCAATTTCTTTCTTTCCCCCCATTTTGGGGTTAACTTCAATTTACATTGTGTTGTGGTCTTAAAATAAGCATGGTAAGGCCTTACTCTTTATGTAATGGTTGAGAGCTGATTTCTGGACCTACTATATGATTTATTCTTGAGAATGTTCCATGTGCCATTGAAAAGAATGTGTAATTTCCTGTTTTAGGATGAAATTTTTTGAATATATCTGTTAAGTTCATCTGGTCTAAAATCAATGAGGGAGGCAAACCATAAGAGACTCTTAACTATAGGAAACAGACATGTTTGCTGGAGAGGAGGTGGGTGGGTGGATGTGGTAACTGGGTGATGAGCACTAAGGAGGGCAATTGATGTAATGAGCACTGGGTGTTATATCCAACTGATGAACGACAAAACTATTTCTAAAAGTAATAATACACTATATGTTAATTAATTGAATTTAAATAAAAAATAAAGTAAAATTATGAAATAAATAAAAAGTAAAAAAATTTCATCTGGTCTAGTTTGTCATGCGGATCCATTATTTCTTAATGATTCTTTGCTTAGTTGATCTATTGATGTAAGTGGGATGTTAAAGTCTCCCTACTATTACTGCATTATTACAAAGAGTATTTTTATGTTTATTATTAATCAATGTATATTTTGTGTGCTCTCAAGTTGGGGACATATTTACAGTTGTTAAATCATCTAGTTGGATAGTCGCCATTATTTTGATATAGTTCCCTTCTTCATCTCTAGTTACAGGCTTTGCTTTAAAATCTAGTTTGTCTAGATTTAAGTATGGGTACTTCAGCTTTCTTTTGGCATCCACTAGCATGACTGATCATTCTTCATCCCCTCACTTTCAATTTGCAGGCATCTTTAGGTCTAAAATGAATCTCTTGTGAGCATTATATAGATGGGTCTTTTTTTAAAAATCCATTCTTATACACTGTGACCTTTTTTGTTTTTAAAGATTTTATTTATTTATTTGTCAGAGAGAGAGAGAGAGTGAGCAAGCACAGGCAGACAGAGTGGCAGAGGGAGAAGCAGGCTCCCTACAGAACAAGGAGCCCGATGTGGGACTCGATCCCAGGATGCTGGGATCATGACCTGAGCCGAAGGCAGCCGCTTAACGAATTGAGCCACCCAGGTGTCCCACACTATGACTTTTGATTGGAACATTTAGTCTACTTATATTCAGAGTGATTATTGATATATATGAATTTAGTGTCATTGCATTATCTGTAAAGTTGGTGTTTCTGTTGATGCTCTCTGTTCCTTTCTAGTCTTTGCTGCCTATGGTCTTTTTTCACCGTTCATAGAGTCTCCTTCAAAATTTCTTGCAAGGTTGTTTTAGTAGTCATAAACTCTTTTAGTTTTTTGTTTCTTTGGGAAACTCTTTATTTTTCCTATTCTGAAGGACAGCCTTGCTGGATAAAGTATTCTTGGTTGCATATTTTTTCCATTCAGCACGCAGAATGTATCATTCCATTCTCTTCTGGCCTGCAAAATTTCTGGGGACAGATATGCTGTTAAATTTATTTGCCTTCCTTGTAGGTTAAGGACTTTTTTCCTTGATGTTTTCAGGGTTCTTTCCTTGTCTGTGTATTTTGTGATTTTGACTACGCTATTTCTTGGTGATGACCATTTTTTTATTGAATTTGTTGGGAGTTCTCTATGGTTCTTGGATTTGAGGTCTGTATCCTTCTCTAGACTAGGGAACATTTTAGCTATAATTTGCTAAAACAAACCTTCTGCTCGATTTCTTAGTCTTCTTCTTCTAAGATTCCTATAATATGAATGTCATTATTACACTTTAAGGAGTCACTGATTTCCTTTAGTCTGTATTCCTGATCCAATATCTTTTCTTCTTGTTTTTAGCTTCATTATTTTCCATAATTTTTATCTTCTTTATCACTGATTTGTTCCTTTGCTTCATCTATTCTCATTGTCATTGCATCCATTCTGTTTTGCATCTCAGTTATAGCAGTTCTTTTTGGTTTTTGTTTTTTAATTTCAGCCTGACTAGTCCTTAATTCTTTTATGTCTGTAGAAAGGGATTTTCTAGGTCTTCTATGTTTTTCTCAAGCCCCATTGATTTCCTGATGATTACTGTTTTAAAATCTGATTCAGACTTCTTTTATGTGTATTGATTAAATCCCAGCTGGGACTTTCTCCTGCTCTTTCTTTGGGGCGAATTTTTCATCTTGTCATTTTTTCGGGATCACTGCTTATTCTGTGATTATTGGAAAGCTTGTTGTGTTCTTCCTCTTAAGAGTAATGGTTATACTAAGAAGAGGTAAAATAAATAAATAAATAAATAAATAAATAATTTTAAAAGGTAAATCC
Source organism: Mustela erminea (assembly GCF_009829155.1). Lineage (NCBI taxonomy): Eukaryota > Metazoa > Chordata > Mammalia > Carnivora > Mustelidae > Mustela > Mustela erminea. The sequence goes on along the minus strand of NC_045635.1, from coordinate 67,907,437 downwards.
TGGGTCTGCTGTTTTGGTCTGCTTATTAAAAGAAGCTAGATCCTATTTTCCCTAGAGTTGAAGCTTTGCAGCCCTCTATAATCAGTAGACTTGTGTGTGAGGGGTTTGTGAGCATCTTCTGGGGGAAGAGCCTGCTGTGCTGATTCTCAGGTGGACTTGCCCTATTTAGAGAGGCATCTGAGACACAGGAGGGTGGGGCTCAGTGTAAGGGACAGCAGCTTCCACTGGGTGGCGCTGTTTTGTACACTGAGGTGGGTCAGTGATGATGGGGGATGGGAATATGATGTTATCCCACTCTAACTCCTCAGAGTGGGAAAGCAGTGCCCATCACTTTTCAGGAAGCCCTCACAGAAGAGCAAAGAATCACCTCATTTGTGTCCCTGGCTTCATCAGATTCTTGCCTTCTCCCTGCCTACGTTCAATCTATCTGTCTGCCAGGCCACGTGGTACTCCTTCTTTTCATCTCAGGCACACAGGTGGGTTTCAAAACTCCAAATTTTGGAGAACTGCCTGCTACCGACTGGCACTACTCTGGGGGAGGGCATCGCAGCACTGAGTCTGGTCTCAGTTTGTCCTGGAAATTGGTAACATAACTATGCAGCAGTTTGGAGTTTATGGTAAAGCGTAGTCAGAACCCACCACCAAGGTTTGCTGTCCTCAGATGGTCTCTCTGTTCCTTCGTCAGTGAATAGGGCTACATGTTGGTATCTGCTGGATCTTTTGCCCATGGAGAGGCTGTGCTACTTCTCCCAAATGGAGGGGAAAGATTTCTCCCCAGGCAGTCAAGGGGATCCTCAGATGATGTTGCCCACTCCTGGATCTCTACCCTCCTTCCCCAATGGAGCACTGCCAAGCCTCCTTGGGGCCACCCTGGCAATGGCACAAACCTCCAAATTTTCAGACTTTGCACTCTGCAGCTCATAAAAACTTGCAGTAGCCAGCCCCTCTTATTTCCCAATCAATGGTTTTGGGGAAAAGTTCTTCCTGTGTAATCCCCTGTACATGCCTTCAATCTTTGTCTCTCTCCTGCCTCCCACCTACACCCCCCCAACCCGCTCGGCCATCTCCTCTCTCTGTGATCAGGGCTCTCTCTCCTTTGCAAAACCTTCAGTTCTTTTCTCTCCCAAATCAACTCTCTTCAGCTTCTAACTTCCATGATATGGTTGGTTACTTTTCTACCTCCAGCTTTGCAGCATTTCTCTCTCTGTCCCCAGATTGATTTTTTGTGTGTTCAAAATGATTTTATACTCATCTAGCTGTGTTCAAAGGACAGTGCAAGTCCAGGGTCCTCCTACTCTTCCATCATCCTCCATCTATATGTCTTCTTTGGAGAAATGTCTGTTCATGTCTTCTGCCCATGTTTTACTTTGATTATTTGTTTTTGGGGGACTATTGAGTTGCATTAGTTTTTTTAAAATATATTTTAGACACTAAGCCTTTATCAGATATGCCATTTGTAAATATCTGCCCCCATTTAGTAGGATGTCTTTTAGTTTTCTTGATTGTTTTCTTTACTGCATAGAAGCCTTTTATTTTGATGTGGTCCCAATAGTCTGTTTTTGCCTTTGTTTCCCTTACCTCAGGATATATATCCAGAAAAATGTTGCTATGTCCAAGGTCAAATACAGTAGCCTGTGCTCTCTTTTAGGATTTTTATGGTTTCAGCTCTCACATTTAGGTATTTTTTTAAGATTTTATTTATCCATTTGACACAGAGAGAGAGAGAGAGATCACAAGTAGGCAGAGAGGCTGGCAGAGAGAGGGGGAAGCAGGCTCACTGCTGAGCAGAGAGCCCGATGTGGGGCTTGATCCCAGGACCCTGAGATAATGACCTGAGCCAAAGGCAGAGGCTTAACCCACTAAGCCACCCAGGAGTTCCTCACATTTAGGTCTTTAATTCATTTTGAATTTATTATTGTGTGTGGTATAAGAAAGTGGTCCAGTTTCACTATTTTACATGTAGCTGACAAGTTTTCATAACACTGTTGAGGAGACTCTATCCCATGAGATCTTTTTTGCTACTTTGTCAAAAAATAATTCCTGATATAATTGTGGGTTTACTTTTGGATTTTCTATTCTGTTCTACGGATATACATATCTATTTCTATGGTGGTCCCCTACTGTTATGATCACTACACTTTTGTTAACATAACTTGAAGCCCAGAATTGTGATGCCTCCAACTTTGCATTTATTTTTCAAGATTGCATTGGCTATTCAAGATCTTTTGTGGTTCCATACAAGTTTTGGATAATTTTTTTTCTAGCTCTGAGAAAAAGGTTGTTGGCATTTTGATAGGGATTGTATTAAATGTGTAGGTTGCTTTGGGTAATATAGACATTTTCACAATATTTGGTCTTCTAATCAATGAGCATGGATTGTCTTTCCATTTCCTTGTATCTTCTTCAATTACTTTCACCAATATTTTATAGTTTTCAGAAAACAGGTTTTTCACCTCTTTGCTTAGATTTATTCCTAGGTATTTTATTGGTTTTGGTGCAATTGTAATTGGGATTGATTCCTTAATTTCACTTTCTGCTGTTTTATTATTAGTGTATAGAAATAGAACAGATTTTTGTATGTTGATTTTGTAACTTGTGACTATTGAATTGATTTAGGAAATCTAATATCATTTTGGTGGAGTCTTTAGGGTTTTCTATAGATAGTAGGCATCTGAAAAGAGTGAAAGTTTTGCATCTTCCTTGCCAATTTGAATTGGTTTTATTTCTTTTCGTTATCTGTTGTTGCTTGGACTTCCAGTTCTATGTTGAATAAAAGTAGTGAGAGTGGACCTCCTTGTCCTGTTCCTGATCTTAGAGGAAAAGCTCTGAGTTTTTCACCATTGAGTATGATGTTCACTGAGGATTTTTCATATACGGACATTAGTATGTTGAGGTATGTTCCCTCTAAACCTAGTGTGTTAAGGGCTTTTATCATGAATGCATGTTTTACTTTGACAAATGCTTTTTATGTATCTATTAAAATGATCATATGGATTTCATATTTTCTTTTATTAATGTGATTTATCACACTGATTGATTTGCGAATATTGTACCACCATTGCATCCTAGGAAAAAATACCCAATTGATTGTGGTGAATAATTTTTTAAATGTGTTGTTGGAATCTGTTAGTATTTCACTCATGTTTTTTGCATCTATGTTCATCAGAGATATTGCCCTGTAGTTTTCTTCCTTCCTTCCTTCCTTCTTTTCTTTCTTTTGGTGTCTTTATCTGGTTTTGATATTAGGGTAATTTTGGCCTCGTAGAAGGCATTTGAAAGTTTTCCTTCCTCTTCTGTTTTTTTTTTTTTTTAATAGTTTGAGAAGAATAGGCACTAACTTTTTAAATATTTGGTAGAATTTGCCTGTTAATCCATCTGGTCCTGGATTTTTGTTTTTCAGGAGTTATTTGATTACTAATTCAATTTCCTTGCTAATAATGAGTCTGTTCAAATTTTCTATTTCTTTCTGCTTCAGTTTTGGTAGTTTATATGTTTCTAGGAATTTATCCATTTCTTCTAGTTTGTGCAGTTAGTTGACTTTTTTAAAATAATATTCTCTTAAATTTGTTTGTATTTATGTGGTTTGGGTTGTTTTTTCTCCTCTCTCAATTGTGGTTTTGTTTATTTCAGTCCTTTTTCCTTTTTTCTTGGTTAGTCTGGCCAGAGGTTTATCAATTTTGTTGTTGTTTTTTTTTTAAAAAAAAAAACCTTCTGATTTTGTTGATTTTTTCCATTGTTTTATTTTTCATTTTATTTTCTATATCATTTATTTCTGTTCTAATATATATTATTTCCTCCCATCTGCTGGTTTTAGTTTTTTTTAAAGATTTTATTTATTTATTTTTACAAGAGAGAGAGCATGCACAAGTTGGGGGAGGGGCAAAAGGAGAAGTAGAATCATCATTGGGTAGGAGCTTGATGCAGGATTTGATCCCAGGACATGAGCTGAAGGCAGATGCTTAACTGACTAAGCCACCAAGGCACCCTGGTTTTAGGTTTCGTTTTTTCTCCTTTTTCTAGCTCCTTTAGGTGTAAGGTTAGGTTGTTTCAGATTTTTCTTGCTCCTTGAGGTAAACTTTTATTGGTATAAATCTTTGCTGCATCACAATGGTTTGGATTATTATGTTTATTTTCATTTTCATTTGTTTCCACATAATTTTTTAAGATATTATTTATTTATTTGACAGAGAGAGAGAGATCACAAGTAGACAGAGAGGCAGGCAGAGAGAGGGGAAAGCAGACTCCCCACTGAGCAGAGAGCCTGACACAGGGCTCAATCCCAGGACCCTGAGATCATGACCTGAGCCAAAAGCAGAGGCTTAACCCACTGAGTCACCCAGATGCCCCTAATTTTGTTTAATTCTTCTTTAATTTCTGGGTTGACACATTCATTGTTTAATAGCATTTTATTTAACCTCCATGAATTTTTGCTCTTTTCAGATTTTTCCTTGTGATTGATTTCTAGTTTCTTAGTTTTGTGGCCAGAAAAGGCACATGGTATCATTTCAATCTTTTTTTTTTTTTTAATTTTTTGAGACCTGATTTATGGCTAATCTGTAGTCTATTATTATCTGTATTCTAGAGAATGTTCCATGTGCATTTGAATAGAATGTGTATTCTGCTCTTTTAGAATGCAATGTTCTGAATATATCTGTTAAATCCATCTAGTCCAGTGTGTCATACAAAGCCACTGTTTCCTTGTTGATTTTCTGTTTGGTTGATTTACCCATTTATGTAAATGGGGTGTTAAATTCCCCTACTATATTGTATCACTTCGATTATCTTCTTTCTGTTTGTTATTCACTGTTTTATGTATTTGGGTGCTTCTATATTGGGTGCATACATATTTACAATTGTTACATCTTCTTGTTGAATTATCCCCTTTATAGTATCTTTCTTTGTCTCTTGTTACAGTCTTTGTTTTAAAGTCTGTTTGCCCTAGCTTTCTTTTGACATCCGTTTGAACTATAGATGTTTCTCCATCGTCTCACTTTCAATCTGCAAGTGTCTTTAGGTCTGAAACGAGTCTATTATAGGCAGCATATAGGTGGATCTTGTTTTGTTTTTGATTTGTTTTTTAATTCTCTCATCCTATGTCTTTTGATTGGAGTGTTTATCCCACTTACATTCAAAGTAATCATTGATAGATATGTATTTATTACCATTTTGTTACTTGTTTTGTGGTTGTTTCTATCATTTTCTCTTATCCTTTCTTCTCTTGGTCTCTTTCATTGTTTGATGGTTCTCTTTGGTAATATAATTTGATTCCTTTCCCTTTATACTCTGTTCTAATAAGCATCCTAAAACAAACAGAAATGAATCTTTCCTTGACCATGTTACAAGTCAGAGTTACTCTACATTCAATTTTCATTGTTTAGAACAGAAATTGGATAAGAATTTATGAGCTAAACATGCCTGTATATGAGGTTCGGAATATACATGTACCACTCATGAGCCACTAACATGTGCTGTTAAGGTTATGTTTCATGTGTTTGTGCTACTTCTTTCATAGAAGATTTGAAACCCTATATTCCCACCCTGTGACAATGGAACAAGTATGGTCATGTTTCAATCATATTTTCTGTCCTCAAACTCTTTCTTGTTTTTTTTTTCTTGTTTTTTTTTCTTCTCCAACACTGATCAAGCATAAAACTGATGAAGCCAATAAGAAAAAAACAAACAAACAAACAGCATTTGTACCTGATGCTTTAACAATATTTGGGGGGGTTATAAATTAATCCATTAAAAAACAAACTTTAGCGGCACCTGGGTGGCTCATTCATTAAATGTCTGCCTTTAGCTCAGGTCCTGATCCCAGGGTCATGGGATTGAGCCCCACCTCAGGCTCCCAGCTCAGCAGGAAGCCTGCTTCTCCCTTTCCAACTTCTCCTGCTTGTGTTCCCTCCCTTGTTGTGTCTCTCTCTGTCAGATAAACAAATAAAATCTTAAAAAAAAATACAAAGTCTACATTTGATTTCTGTGTTAGCTCTTTAGATTACCAGATAGAGATAATACACTTATTTTGTCTCCTAATCATCCTAGGAGAGAGAGCTTTAAGATAGTAAAATTAATATTTTTAGTTAGGTTTTTTCACCACTGATTTTTTTTAAACTTTAATTCACACATCTATGGTAATTTGCCCAAACTTAAAACTATTACTTAACATTTCTGAGCTGCAGGGCTCAATCAATAAATTTCTCAATGGAGTCACACTGAAAAGTTACATGGAGCAGAGGCATCAGAAATACAAAATCAACAGGAGCAGTTATCCCAAAAGATATAATATTGCAAAACAAAAAGAAAAACAAAGAAAAAAAAAACAACAAAGCTCTATGGTCAAAACCCCTCTGAATTTGTACCCCACATATACATACATGCATACATACATATATGTGCATACATACACAAAGGCTGTATTTTGTCCTTCTAACTTGCTTGTGATTGTGAGTAAACAATTTTCTCTCTCATCACATAACCTCAGGAAAAATAATTCTCTTCTTTAAAGATGCATTACAATCCAAAAAAATTTACAAGATACTTTTGATAACAAGAATCCTATTTCCTTATTAGCTAATAAGGTCAAATTTTTACTCTTAAGTATAACATATAGACTTTTATGAATTTTGAGGAAAATCAATGTAAAATCAGTAAATAATCAGGAGTATCTAGTAGACTAATGCATTTAATGGAAAATTCAATTAAATCAGTGGTTTTAAATCTATTGAAAACAACAGGTGTTCAGTTAATGTGAAGTGTGTCAAGTAATTTGTCAATTATGTGCATATTTACAAATAAGTTTTATATAAAAATGATACATAAATATGGTATTTTCAGGAACTTATCACATTAACACATATATTTTTTTAAAGATTTATTTACTTTATTCTAAAAAGAAAGAGTGTGTGCAAGTGAGAGCATGAGTGCTGGGAGGGTTATAGGAAGAGATAGAGAATCTCAAGTAGACTCTCCACTGAGCACAAAGCCAAACATGGAACTCAATCCCAGGACCCTGAGATCATGACCTGAGCTGAAATCAAGAGTCGGACACTTAACCAATGGAGCCAACCAGGCACCCCAACAGATATTTTTAGATAAACAAAGAGTTAATGTTATAGGTCACATGCTAAGCATTACACATGGCACTGAGCAAATGTCATGTGTTCTGTCTGTGTGAAACACAAAAGGCACAGAACATGTAAGATTAATCTTTGAAGTCTTTCCCTCCTTATTGAATGCTATGCTAAAAACAATGTATACTGTGCTCAGTTAGGATGGTGGTTAGGCCTAGTATCACTGGGCATTATAGCATATATTAATCGATATCCTTGTCTTTCAACCATCAGCCGCAGACCCAAAATATTTTTCCCATCCACTGGAACTACCTGACAATAACTATACATGCTTCCCAAGTGTTTACATCTCTATAAGGTTGAACAGGATGGGCCATAATAACACTAGATAGGTTTTGCCCTGTCAAATGTTCAGCTTTGAATCATCAGGATAGGTACATTTCCCCCCTAATTTAATCATATCTGTGAGTTTAAATTTATATATCAAATTTATTTCTAACTTCATTAAGTCCTCTAAAATAGCTAAAGAAAGATAGCAGATTCCATTCCAAGATTACAATCTAATGGAAAATATTATACAACATGGTACTTCAATATGAAGCTAAGACAATCAAATATACAGTCTGGTGAGAGGTGCCAAGTGAATGACAAAGCCAATGAGTGCAAGGACCTCAGAAGAGAGAGCAAGTGCCTACAGCTATTATTGATGTCACTTAGACTAACCTTAATAATAGCACAAATGCTGTATGCTACATCTGTGTCTACTGCATGAAATCTGTAATTTTAGTGAAAAGATACTGTACTTAATAAAGTTTAATAAACTGGCCTGCAGTGAAAACTAAGCACACAAATGTTATAGCATATTGCACTAGAACAATAAACTTGGAAAGTTTCTAAATGGATACTTCACAATTTCTATGACTAAACGTTTATCCATAATTAAACTCTACAAATGAATAAACCATTGTGTGGATGTGTATTTTGTCTTTTTTAAAGAGGTTAAAATTTGTGATCCAGTCAACTTTTGCAAAGCAGAATGCAGATATATATATTTAATCCTATTGGTTCTGCTAATTTTAAATGCTTCCTTAAGAAGGATCACTCCTCTTTGGAGGAAAATAATAAGCCTCTATTTGCCTAGCCTGTACCTAAAGATTTAACAGTGAAGTGAAGGAGGAGTGAACAAATAACATTTAAATATGCCGACCTACTTACAAAAAAAATCCAAAAGGAGAATCAAATCTGAATTACCACTTAGTTTGTTTGACACTGGACAAGTGCCATGTTACCACTGTTAACACTGAGAGAGGAGGAAGAAGGCTCCCTGTGGAGTAGAGAGCCCGATGGGGGTGCTCAATTCCAGGACTCTGGGATCATGACCTGAGCTGAAGGCAGTGGCTTTAACCCACCGAGGCCCTAGTTTTACTTTTACCACCTCATGTCTACACAGATACTAAGGCCCAAGTAGTTTATCTGAGGGTTTTGAAGGGGTGGGGTGTGGGAGGTTGGGGGAGCCTGGTGGTGGGTATTATGGAGGGCACATATTGCATGGAGCACTGTGTGTGGTGCATAAACAATGAATTCTGTTACACTGAAAAGAAATTAAATTTTTTAAAAAATAGACCCTAGTGTGAGAAGAAGAGTAGATATTTAAGGTATTTTCTCAGAAATAGCTATTTCTTAAGATAGTCACAGTAAGGAAAGTACAGTCACATTTATTTTCTAGGTTAAAAAGGCTTTTCTTGACTAAATTAAATAATCAGTTCTGAAGAACCTCATTAACCCAGCTGTTTATTATTTAGCACTTTTTTTCTGTGTGTATTTTTTCCCCAGAATCAGAAGGATTGAAGCTCATAAGCTTCACAAGATTTAGAGTATGTGGGCTCACAGAAACTATGGTTTCATCTACCACAGAGGGACATTTTGAGGTATTAGAAGGTGACCAGTAAATATTCCCAAATTCACAGTAATTTCAAATTGTGGCTGCATTCAAACAAGACTGGGAGACAGATATTTTCTTTATTATTTATACCAATCAATCACAACTACGATTCATAGAAAGCCAATTAAGTGACAGCTGGCAAGGTAAGTGTTTTATAAATGCTATTTCATTTAATATTTATAATAGCTCTATAAGGTAAATATTGTTACCTCCACTTTACAGATCAGAATAGTGAAGCTAAAAAAGGTTAAGTAAATTTACCCGAAGTTACAAAGTTAGTGAGTGGCAGGGCTGACATTTAAACCTAGTTATCTCTATCTCCAAAGCTTAAATTCATTCAATGATAATTCCCTACCCAGCTTCATGATTATCTTATATAGTTTTTTTTTTTAAATATGTAAGATTGGCAATCTCTTACAAAGAGCAATAACACCTTTTGATGTGTTCTTACTATATAATTTAATACTATATTCTACTTACCAGACTATAATTTTGGTTCCATTATCATCTAAATGTACATACAATTTAATCAATCTCACATCATTATGAAAAAAAGTGACTAGACTACTCAACTCCAACTCTAGGATCCTTTGCTGCTAGAAAAGGATTAGTGCTGGACTCCTGCCTTGGTAATATTAAGGGCTACCATTCAATCAAGAAGGGTAGCTACACTTGTGCTAAGCATAGCATAATGTATAGAGAAGTTGAACCAGTAAGTTGTACACCTGAAAATAATGTAACATTGTATGTGAGCTACAATCAAATTAAAATATTATAAAAATAATATAGTTTCTAAGTAAACACTGAGCCTCCAGGCCCTTATTCTTACCCTGATATAAGTAAAAATAAAATAAAATAGATATTACTTATAGTCTTAAGGAATTTATAAATTATAATTATAGGATTATAAATTCCATACTAGCAGATAATTTAAGCAATGGAATCTAGGCCCTTAATCAAAGTCTGGCCTCTTTCTGCTGCATGGTAGTGGGTGGATTAGGGCTGGGGTAATTAGGAGAAACAAAAGAACACAGACTCCAAGTTAGGGTATGCTAATAATGTGCTGCACAATTTTATATGTACCAGGTCCCTGTCTGCATTGCACAAAATGTAATCTAACTCTAAAGCTTAATTTAGTAATTATTATTTATTAAGGATTTTTTTATGGACCAGGCATTATACTAAGTCCTTTATGTGCTTATCTTTTTTCTGCCACGTACTTATCTTTAGTTTCCATAATGGCTGGAGCCAGCTAAGGCAGCTACTATTATTTTCATTCCAGACTCATAGATGAAGAAACTAATGCTCAAATGAATAAGAAACTTCCTTCAAAGCACACACTTGCTCAACATCTGTCAGAGTGAAAACACCACTTAAACACTAAGTATAATGAATAATGCACCACCATGCATCACCATGGTGCACCACCATGTGTGTTATCTCATACTAAACTGTACTGTCAACTTAATGATGGCTCTTTGAGTGCAAATATGGGTCGATTCTTTTGTATCATTCTTAACTCCAAACCTTGGCCTAAAGTAAGAGTGAGAAAACCCATTGGTTGTTTCAAAGGTTTTATACACAGGGTGGATTTTTCTACATAACCCCTTCAGTCTTTTCCTATTCTGAAGGTCTATGATAATGAAACAAACATACCACAAGTAATAAAAGCCTTCTGGCACTTTAAAACTTGGTAAGAAAAAGTTACAGTGAAGAAGCAGTCATTCGTATGAATCTCCCTGTTTTTATATATTAAAAAAATTCTCCATTTAAAACTGTCATATATTTGGACAAATAAAGTGTGAAGTTAAGAACATTTCTAAGTGCTTCCACGTAAGTGTTAGTCACTTGTGGCCATAGGTAGCTACAGGAAATTAGCGCAAATGGAGAAATAGGGCAACAAGTATTTTTGGCTGTTCCAGCTGCTTTGGGAATGCCCTTAAAGCAAAAACTGTCCTTGAAGCAAATCATGGTGTTATAATCAAATATCAAAGCTAAATATTTGTGACAAGTGCTAGTTTAACATATGTGTGGATCTTATGTTCCAGCAAAATTCAGGCTAAGTTTGCACTAAGAATTTAAAAATAAACAAATTAATTTACTCCAGCTTTCACCTCTCTGATCTAAACACTTAAATCATTATCAATTCAGGGACACCTGGGTGGCTCAGTTGGTTAAAGCGGCTGCCTCTGGCTCAGGTCATGATCCCAGGGTCCTAGTATCAAGTCTTGCATTGGACTCCTTGCTCAGTATGGAGCTTGCTTCTCCCTCTGCCTGCTCTGCATGTTCTGCCTGCAGCTCTCCATGCTTTGCTCTTTCTCTGGCAAATAAATAAAATCTTTAAAAGAATCATTATCAACTCAGTACAATGAGTTTCTATACAGATTTCAATCCTCTTTAGAACTTTCTTATAATAGAATAAAGGAAATTTGGTATATTAAGAGGTATAAAATGCTGGTGATTTTAGAGTTAGCAAGGATATTCTCCAACTCAGTATCTCTGTAAGAAACAAATTATGGCAGTATAGAAACTTAATTACACAAACTGAGACTTCTTCCTAATGCTGCGCTTTCTGCAAATGCTACAGGTTTCTAATTCTGGTCAGACAGATTCTCGAGGCAGTCTTCCCATATAAGGATAAGCAAAAACACAGGAATCCTCCAACAGGCTAATGTAAGGTCACAGGGCAGGCATATGAAAACCAAATATGGTAGCTAAATTCTCCAGCTCACAACAGATACTTTAAAAAAGGGAGGGGGGGTGCTGTAACCACCAACTCCAAACTATCAGTTCTTGGATCATAAGAAAAGTAAGCAATTGATCTGCTCTTATTAGTGTTAACCAGATGACAAATACGAGCCAATCTACCATGCATTATATCAGCTATTCCCTTTTCTTCTTTTCCTTTTCAATTCTAGGAAAGGCTACCATGAAATGTGCTGCTAACATGGAGCAGTCAACACAGGGTATGGCATCTGAAGAAATAAATTAGTCAAATCTGCCCCTGTACAGAAGAAAATATAAATTTCTGAAGTATCTCATGTGAATAGTTTCTGCCCCATTGTAGGGAAGACAGTGTCTTACTCTATGATTATGAAAAATATCTGTGTAAGTAACATCCTTTGGTATTAAGTATATGACCTGAGGGGATCCTTTTCCTCACCTGAAATCCAGGATAGAACAACATCCTGAGACCTGGTCCATGACCATAAAGAGAAGATAATGTCTCCTACTTATCACTACCAAAACCCCCACATTAAAAACAGTTAAGTTACTGTCTTTCTTTCCTGTGGTCATAGAATTTCAATTAGCATTATCATATGCTTCTGTAATTTTGAAGCCTGGTTAATTCATTCAAAGTCAAATAAAATTAGAAGGATTTTGAGAGTGTGCGTCAAGAGTCATGGAAATATTCAAGTTTCTTGATGCACTAATTTCACTTCTAGATTTCTGGTTTAAGTAAATAATCCAAAAGAGGCTAGAAATTGTGCCTAAAGATGTTATACAATGTTTTGTTGTGTTTTTATTGTTGTCATTTATTTGTTTGACCTTTTAGCAGTGGAAGATTGAAAGTTGTCTGCATCAAAATATTTGGATTTAGTTAAATAAACCATGGTATGGTCATTCAAAAGATTGTTGACTCCAATTGAAACTGACAACTGTATGATTACGTAGCAACAAGGAAAAATTTTATGGTAAAAATAATGGAAAAGGAAGTCTAGAGAATCATGTATTTGCTATGAATCCAATTTATGAAAAGGAAAACTTTTTTGAAGATTGGACAGGAATTCAAACACAATTATTATGAGTGGTTACATAGATAGTAGGAATGTTATCTCTTAGCACCTTGCTCAGGAGACTGACTAAGTAGTGCCGGGATCATGAGACTATGGGGATTCCCCCATTGACATTTTTCAAGAGAGAGAGAGAGCTTGCATATGCAATGGGGGAGGAGAGGAAGAGGGAGAGAGAAAGAGAGACTCTTAAGCAGGCTCTACTCCCAGCATGGAGCCAAGATGGAACTTGATCTCACAATCCTGAGATCATGACCTAAGTGAAAATCCAATGTCAGATGTTTAATTGAAGAGCTACCCAGTGCTTACTCATCAAACTTCTTTAGTGGTGTTATATTGTTTTACACAATTTTTAATAATATTTCAAAAATCAATTTATGTACATTGGGTTCTTAATAGAAGCAGCATAGTATAGTGAAAAGATTATGGAACCCGTGGCAAACATATTATCATGGGGCCCCCCCACATGACCCTCACCTCCCGGTATTCATGCCCTTGTATAATACCTTCCCCTGGAGTGGGGAAATAACCTGTTATTTGTTTCCAATTAATAGAACATGGCAAAGGTGATGGGATGCATCTCTAGTGATGAGGTTGTAAAACGATCTTTCTAGCTGATCCACATTAGATTTTCTCTCTCCTTTGTTGGAAATGAAAAAAAAAAAAAACCTGCCATGAGTGTAACAGCCTCAAGGAAATGAAATCTGCTAATAACCACATGAGCTTGAAAATGGATTCTTCGATAGTGGATCCTCTCAATGGCAAGCCAGTCCTGGTTGGCACCTTGCTTACAGCCTTGTAGAGGACCCAGCTAATGTATACCAGATTTCCTGACCCACAAACACTGTGATATAATAAATGTCTATTGTTTTAAGCCACTAAATTCATAGTAATTTGTTACACAGCATTGAAAATTAATACAGAACACGACTGACTTGGGTTTGAATTTATATCCTCCACTTATTATCTCTGTGATGAGCAAATTAATTAACCATGCTGAGTCTCAAGTTCCTCATTTATTAGTTGAGAGTAATAGCACTCACCTCCCAAAATGATTACAGACAAAATTTTAGGTAAGAGAAGCAATGTACCTCTTACACTGCCTCCCACAAAGCAGGCTAAATTGTAAATTATATGCTCTTTCATGGCTGGAACAATATCTATCTTGCTGATGATTTATCCAGTGCCCATTATCATATCTTAACTATTACAGGTGTTTAAAAAAAAAAAGCAGGTGTTCCTTTTTAAAAGATTTTATTCATTCATTTATTTATTTGAAAGAGAGAGAAAGAGTACACAGAAGTGAAGGGAGGAGCGGAGAGAAGAAGAAGCAAACTCCCCACTGAGTAGGAAGCCTGATGCAGGGCTCTATCCCAGGACCCAAGGATCGTGACCTGAGGCAAAGGCAGATGCTTAATGTACTGAGCCACCCAGACACCTCTGTTTAATACTTTTTGGAATTTAAAAATTTTCTGTTTCTAAGGTGAGATCTACAAATCTTGAAATTAAAAATGTTAAATGTATATAGGAGGCTTAACTGACTGATCAATCAGGTTCCCCATATAGCAGGTCTTCTATAAATAAGCTCAATTATTTTCTATAGCTTATTATTCTATAGCTTATTATTCTTATTATTTCTATAGCTTATTATTCTATAATAAGCTCTCCAGGAATGGTAGCTACTATTTTAAATATGCATAAAGAACCCCTGTTCTCAAGTTATTAAAAACAATGAATTACACCATAGTGCATCAATCATAATACAGGACAGACTTTCCAGAACAGTATGATAGTGAGGGTAGGCATATTAAGGGCCAGACACTGGAATCAAACTTAAAAATATTGTATCTGCACAATTCAATGTAACTTTTTGATAAGCAGCTATCAGTATCAATGGAAATTGCACATAAGGATGATAAAGTGGTGTTTAAAGCAAGCAGTGCAGTCCCTAGGTAGTCACAATAGGGCAAGTGGTTTGTAAAGTGCTGGACTGATGCCTGAACATTAACATAGTCTAATGATTTCTCTCTCAATTTCTGGGGCTCTGAGAAACAAGATGGGCTGTCAAGCACACCAACCAAATGTTTGAGGGACCACTCAGAGACTGTAAAATTCCTCTTAAGAAACCTTAAAAAGATGAAATTCTTTACCATGTTACAGTAAGATTCTGAAGGTGTTGTGCTTAGAAATTGTTGACCAAAGTAAGAAGTTGTATCCTGATAATATTCTATAGAAAAGCACTTCTAATGTAAGAGAATCTAATAGAAAGTTGGCTGGCAGTTAGGTATTGTCAAGCAATACATTTCTTGAGACCTAGAGTCAATTTCCATTAAAAACATCCTGCCAAGGGGGCGCCTGGGTGACTTAGCATGTTAAGCCTCCAACTCTTGATTTCAGCTAAGGTCATGATCTCAGGGTCATGGGATAGAGCCCTACATTGGGCTTTGTGCTCAACGTGGAGTCTGCTTGTTCCTCTCTTCTCTCTCTCTCTCTCAAATAAATACATATATAAGATCTTTTAAGGATATATTAAAAAAAAAAAACAACATATGGCCAGAAGTATGTTGGCTGGCTCAGTTGGTAGAGCATGTGACTCCTGAACTTAGGGTCATGAGTTCAAGCCCCACATTGAGCATAGAGCTTACTTAAAAAAAAAAAAAAATCCTGTCAAATCATAAAACCGGTCTTTTTCTTAGATTGGTTGCTTTATCTGGCATCTATTAAACTGCTCCAAATGCAAAATAATTACCTCTCCCAACTGAGATATATCTGAAGCAGTAGAAAAAAAATTCTAAAGTTAACAAACTCTATACTCACAACACTTAGCTAGTGTTCACCATAAAAATCCACTAACATTTGTTACTGTTAAAAGGGTAAGACCAAAAATACAGTGAAACAATGAGTAACGAAGTCATTGACTTAATCTCTCAAAGTCCTCCAAATTATTCTCGAAAGACCAGTAATACTCTCAAATAAAAAGACACATGCACATTCTCAGAATGCAATTCCTAATAATTCTTGGTTGAAAGAAAATGATATCTCTACTTCCCTTTATTTTTTCAAAGGGAAAAGAAACTGTTTTTACATATGTCATATTATATTTTTAACCCAGTAAAACATATTATTGCTATAACCAAATTCTGTCTCAGTACAATAAAAAATATTTTAAGGCAATGGTTTTCTCAATTAAGAGTGGTATTGTAGTGGCAACAGAAAGAAGGGGAATAAAACGTAATGATTTGGGAAGGTTTGACCTATTACTAATGACATTAGTCAAATAGGGAGAGAATCTCAATTGCTCACCATGAAGCAAAACATCAAATGCAGGAAAAGACCATAATCCCTTTGAATGTTGATCAAATTCATGGGCATGGCACAAAAGGTACCAATTCAACTTATTCAAATTCAATTTATTTACATTTAAAAATTACCGTTCTATCAAACACATAACAGGAGATATCAAATTTTTGTACACATTACTTAACTGGGTAACTTTCACAAATAATTCTGCCAAATTTTTAGATCTTAGGGTCAGCTTTCCAAATAATAAAAGCTTTGTCTAACTAAATAGCATGGTTTATTAATGTAATATAATGTAAAAAATAAGCATTTTTGTTTGTTTGTTTGTTTTATACACTAAAAACAAACAGCCACTCAATTAAAAGAAAGCCCTCAATCTCTTCAAGGTAAAGAATTTCAAGTGGCCTTACACAAACATATGATGATTTCAACTTTTTTCTTTGTTTTTTAAAGGAACTTTTAAGAATCTTTACAAAGAAGTACATATTACTAAATGTTGTTTAATAATTCAAAAGTTGTTTATATGACTATTTATTTAAGGTGTGCGGGCTCAGTTGGTAGATGAATCTTTGTCCAATTACTTTCACACACATATAAAAAGCATGTCCCTGATCACGCTTTCTAGAATTTCCTGGGAAAACAACTGCTAAGTATATCCAGCTGATGGTGGGTCCATAGCATACTCTTGACACCTATAATGCTGCCTATGACTTCAGGAAGCAAACACAAAAAAAGTAAATACGACATTTTCAAACCACCGACTTATCTGTAGTGCTAATATTGTCCCCTATTATTGGTGAAGTGATAACATTATAAGCGAAATTAAATACTTTCTTTTCAAAGGACCATGGCAACATAGAGAATTCTGGACAAAAATAATCTATTTTCCATAGGAAAAATAACTAGTCTAAAAGAAAAAAGAAAGAAAAATAACTAGTCTGAAGATTTAGCTGACCAGTGGGGCCCATGTGAACATTCCAGAGAACACTATGAATGTATCCCCAGACTAAAGCCAATATAAAGCATGTTCCAAACTATTCAGCTGAGAATAAGTATGTGTTACCTAATTAGTTAAATAAGACAGGGATCAAATGGTCCAAGCAGTTAACCAACTAGCAAACTAAAGTTGCTAAACAAAAGAGGTCTGGATTATGCCATTCTGTGGGCTCATCAGTGAGTTTCAATGCAGTTTAATAGTCACCATTGTTATTTGGACTATGACCATCAAGAAGAAGAGCATGAACATCTATAAGAACTACTGTCAAGGGGGAGAGAAGATGGTGGGAAAGTAGGCGGAGGCACCATTTCAACCTGTACCCTAAAGTGAGCTGATTACCTACCAAAGAGCTCCGATCACCCATGAAATCAGACTGAGATCAGAATTATACACGTCTGGATCTCTACAGGGGCAGAAGATGCCAGTGGGCAGGTAAAGCGGAGTGGGAACGTCGGACTGATATCACAAGATAAACAAAAGGGGTAGGAAACCACCAGAGGTGACCAATTAGAGTAATACCCCTAATATGAGAGTGCCCTGCATCTGGGGACCAGCATTAACTTGGAGACTGGTTGAAAGCACTCAAAAAGAGCAAAGGATCGTGGGGGTGGGGGAATTGTGGGAATTGGGGTGGCTAGGGAAACGGGCTTAAGTCCCCAGACCCAGGACAGCCTCCCCTAGCGCTGAGCCAGAGAGAGTGCTGTGGAGAAACCAGGTCTTGGTCCCTGAGCTGCCAGCGCGCCGGAGAATGCATGGGGTCCAGCTCCTATGAGGGGCTGGGAGCCTCGCCAGATGGCAGAACGCTGAGCCGTGCTACAGAGCCTGAGACACGTGTGCCCCTCACTCTCCCCTGAGAGCGGTGCGTGAAGGCACAGCCTGGTTCTCTTGGACCTGAGCCCTGCTACCAGAGCTTGAGACACACGTGCGACCCACACCCTCCCAGGAGAGAGGTGCGCGAAGGCACAGCCTGGTGCTCTTGGACCCGCGCCCTGCTCTCAGAGCCTGAGACACACGCGTGACCCACACCCTGCCCTGAGAGAGGTGCGTGCAAGCCCGGCACTCTTAGACCCAGAAAGACCAGGCACTCCCAGCCCGGGCCAGCAGGAAAATCTGTGTGTGATCACTACTTGGAACCTCTCTGGTGGTCTGGAGTTGCCCAGACAGCTACCGCTGCCGTGGTTTTGGGTACAAGCAGAAGATCCTGTGTCCCAAGGGACCGTGACTTGGAATCTGCTCTGCCAGCGGCCAAGGGGGAATTTATATGGGCTCTGCAGCACCCACAGGGGACCATACTGAGGCTTCTTTCTGAGAGGGAGGTCAGGGTGCATTTTGCTTTCCTCTAAACCTACAAAAACCATCAAAAGTGGTCAAGGCGAGAGAGAGAGAAAAAAAAAAGTGAACAAACATAAAAACATGAGAGAACAAAAGCCTGAAATAAACAGTTTTCTCAGAGCCCACCCCCTTGAGGGGAGCGGGAGGACTTAACTCAGGGAACATTATTGACTGAAAACCCAGGAGGCAGGCCCCTCCTGGAGAAAACCAAACAGGAAAGAAAAAAAAAAAAAAAAGACTACAAGAGATCAACCACCACTACTTCATAGGACAACTTTTATTTTTAACTCGTTCCCACTATTCTGGTTCATTTTTTTTATATAGATAATTTTTTAACCTATTTACCATCACAGTGAGATGTCCAGTACATCAAATTCCATAATAACCTTCTAAACTGAACTTTTTGATACATACACCTGTGTTTTTCTTTTACATTTTGATTTTTTAATTTTTTTGTAAATTTTAGTTTAGTTTAGTCTAGTTTACTTATTTTTATTTTTATTTTCTAATATTCATATAGAGTTAAACTTCAAGGTAATCCCCTTTCTCCAGTCAATGTTACCCCTATAGGTAAACCAATTTTTAATCCCCCTTTATCTTAGGAAAGTTGAGTCCTTTAACAAAGGTATCAAGATACATCCAGGAAGAATCAAAACAAACTTCCTCACCCATACTGAGAATTTATAACCACTCTCCCATCTTTTTCTTCTGCCAGTGTTTCTGTATTTTTGAGTTTGTCCTGATAGTATATAAATCTTATACTTGGGATTCTTCTTGACGAGATTCTTCCTTTATTTGCATATACATATACATATATATTTTTCCCTCTTGTCATATACTATTATCAGTCTTTCTGTTTGTCTGTTTTTGTTTGTATACTTCATAAATCTTACCTTGGGGCCCATTGGGGCTAAACCTTCTCTTTTATCCTCCCATTTTTTTCCTCTCTTTATCTCTCTTTTTTCTTTTTCTTTTCTTTTTTTTCTCGTTTGGGTGTGGAATGCTGATTGCTCAGAAGTGTCCAAGGTGCACCTTGACTGCACCATGATCGATACATCCAGCTACATCTGTTCAGTCATCTCTCACCAAAATGACTAGGAGGAGGAAAGCCCAACAGAAGAAAAACACAGAGGATGGGCCTTCTACAACAGAGCTAAAAGCTATCAACATAGACAATATGTCAGAAAGAGAATTCAGGCTAACAATTATCCAGGCAATAGCTAGGTTGGAGAAAGCCATGGATGACCAAACAGAATTGATTAGAGCAGAACTGAAAGCGACCAGGGATGATTTTCACAATGTTAGGGAGGAGTTAAAAGCTACCAGGGATGAGGTTCACAATGCTCTCAATGAGTTCCAATCTAATTTAAATTCTCTAAAAGCTAGGGTAGCTGAGAAAGAAGATAGAATTAGTGATCTGGAGGACAAACAGATAGAGAGAAAGGATCAAGAGGAAGCATGGAAACAAACAGCTTAGAAGCCACGAAAACAGAATCAGGGAAATAAATGATGCCATGAAACGTTCCAACATCAGAATTATTGGAATCCCTGAAGGGGAGGAGAAAGAAAGAAGTCTAAAAGATATAGTGGAACAAGTTCTTCATGAAAATTTTCCCAATCTCACAAATACAACCAGCATTCATATACTAGAGGCCAAACATACCAACCAAGATTATAGATTCCAAAAAAACATCAAGGCACCTGATAGTCAAATTGAGGAATCATAATTGTAGATACAACCTCTTGAAAGCCGCTATGACAAAGAGGCTCCTTACTTACAGAGGAAAGCTCATCAGAATAACATCAGACTTGTCCACAGAGAAATGGCAAGCCAGAAAGGGCTGGCAAGATATATTCAGGTCACTAAATGAAAAGAACATGCAGCCAAGAATACTTTATCCAGCAAGACTGACATTCAAATCGGATGGAGAGATAAAGAGTTTCCAAGACCGGGAAGGCTTAAGAGACTATGCAACCACTAAGCCGACACTGCAGGAAATATTAAGGGGGGTTATATAAAGGAGGAAAAATCCTAAGAATAGCATTACACAGAAATATAGAGACAATCTACAGAAAGAAAGACTCCAAAGGTAACATGATGTCAATAACAACATATCTATCAATAATCACTCTCAATGTGAATGGCCCAAATGCGCCAACAAAATGACACAGGGTTGCAGATTGGGTAACATGACAGGACCCATCCATAGGTTGTCTATAAGAGACCCATTTTGAATCTAAAGATACCCCCAGACTGAAAGTGAAGGGATGGAAAAGCATCTTTCATGCCAGTGGGCCTCAAAAGAAGGCCTGGGTAGTGATTCTCATATCAGATAAATTAGATTTTAAACTAAAGACTGTAGTCAGAGATACAGGAGGACACTACATCATTCTTAAAGGGACTATCCACCAAGAAGATTTAACAATTGTAAATATCTATGCCCCCAATATGGGAGCAGCCAATTACATAAGAAAACTGTTAATCATATTGATATGAATACATTAATAGTAGGAGATCGTAACACGCCTCTCTCAAAAATAGACAGATCATCGAAGCAGAAAATCAATAAAGAAACAAGAGAGTTGAATCACACTTTGGACAAGATGGACATCCTAGATATATACAGAACATTCCACCCTAAAACAACAGAATACTCATTCTTTTCAACTGCACATGGAACTTTCTCCAGAATAGACCACAACTGGGTCACAAATCAGGACTCAACCGATACCAAAAGACTGAGATTATTCCCTGCATATTCTCAGATCGCAATGCTTTGAAATTGGATCTCAATCACAAGGATAAGTTCAGAAGGAACTCAAACACCTGGAAGCTAAAGACCACCTTGCTTAAGAATGCTTGGATCAACTAGGAGATCAAAGAAGAACTGAAACAATTCATGGAAACCAATGAGAATGAAGACACTTCAGTCCAAAACCAATGGGATACAGCAAAGGCAGTCCTAAGGGGGATATATGTAGCCATCCAAGCCTCCCTCAAAAAATTGAAAAAATCCAGAATACACCAGTGGTCTCTACACCTTAAAGAACTGGAGAATCAACAAAAAATCAAACCAACTCCACACATAAGCAGGGAAATATTCAGGATTAGAGCAGAGATCAATGAGGTAGAAACCAAAGATACAGTAGAAT
Organism: Mustela erminea; assembly: GCF_009829155.1. Taxonomy (NCBI): domain Eukaryota; kingdom Metazoa; phylum Chordata; class Mammalia; order Carnivora; family Mustelidae; genus Mustela; species Mustela erminea. The sequence goes on along the minus strand of NC_045635.1, from coordinate 67,885,849 downwards.
GTATCAATGAAGCTAGAAGTTGGTTTATTGAAAGAATCAATAAGATTGATAAACCATTGGCCACACTAATCCAAAAGAAAAGAGAGAAGGCCCAAATTAATAAAATTATGAATGAAAAGAGAGAGATCACAACTAACACCAAGGAAGTAGAATCATCAGAAGTTATTATCAACAGTTATATGGCAATAAGATAAGCAACCAAGATGAAATGGATGCATTCCTGGAAAACTATAAACTCCCAAAATTGAACCAGGAAGAAACTGACAACCTGAATAGACCAATATCTATTAACGAGCCTGAAGCAGTGATCAAAAACCTCCCAAATAACAAGAGCCCAGGACCTGATGGATTCCCTGGGGAATTCTATCAAACTTTCAAAGAAGAAATAACACCTATTCTGCTGAAGCTATTTCTAAAAATTGAAACAGAAGGAAAACTTCCAGACTCTTTTTATGAAGCCAGCATTACCCTAATCCCCAAACCAGGCAAAGACCCTACCAAAAAAGAGAATTTCAGACCAATATCACTCATGAATATGGATATAAGATTCTCAACAAGATCCGAAGTGACAGGATCCAACAGCACATTAAAAAGCTTATCCATAATGACCAGGTAGGATTCATCCCTGGGCTACAAGGATGGTTCAATATTCGCAAATCAATCAATGTGATAGAACAAATTAATAAGAGAAGAGAGAAGAACCACATGGTCATTTCAATTGATGCAGAAAAAGTATTTGACAAAATCCAGCATCTGTTCCTGATTAAAAAGCTTCAAAGTTGGGGTGCCTGGATGGCTCAGTAGGTTAAAGCCTCTGCCTTTGGCTCAGGTCATGATCCCAGGATCCTGGGATCAAGCTCTTCATCGGGCTCTCTCCTCTGCGGGTAGCCTGCTTCCTCCTCTCTCTCTCTCTGCCTGCCTCTCTGCCTACTTGTGATCTCTGTCTGTCAACTAAATAAATAAATAAAATCTTTAAAAAAAGATTAAAAAATGCTTCAAAGTATAAGGATAGAGGGAACATTCCTGAACTTCATAAAATCTATCTATGAAAGACCCACAGCAAATATCATCCTCAATGGGAAAAAGACTGCAGTCTTCCTGTTGAGATCAGGAACACGACAAGGATGCCCACTCTCTCCACTCTTGTTCAACATAGTATTAGAAGTCTTAGCAATGGCAATCAGACAACAAAGAGAAATAAAAGGTATCCAAATTGGCAATGAAGAAGTCAAACTTTCTCTCTTCGCAGATGACATGATTCTTTATTTGGAAAATCCAAAAGACTCCACCCCCAAACTACTAGAACTCATACAGAAATTCAGCAACGTGGCAGGATACAAAGTCAATGTGCAGAAATCAGTGGCTTTCTTATACACTAACAATGAAAATACAGAAAGGGAAATTAGAGAATCGATTCCATTTACTATAACACCAAGAACCATAAGATACCTGGGAATAAACCTAAGCAAAGAGGTAAAGGATCTTTACTCGAGGAACTACAGAACACTCATGAAAGAAATTGAAGAAGACACAAAAAGATGGAAGACCATTCCATGCTCTTGGATCAGAAGAATAAACATTGTTAAAATGTCTATACTGCCTAGAGCAATCTATACTTTTAATGTCATTCTGATCAAAATTCCACTAGTATTCTTCAAAGAGCTGGAGCAAATAATCCAAAAATTTGTATGGAATCTGAAGAGACCCTGAATCGCTAAGGAAAGGGCATCACATTACCTGATTTCAAGCTTTATTACAAAGCTGTGATCACCAAGACAGCATGGTACTGGCATAAAAACAGACACATAGACCAGTGGAACAGAGTAGAGAGCCCAGATATGGACCCTCAACTCTATGGTCAATTAATCTTCGACAAAACAGGAAAAAATATACAGTGGAAAAAAGACAGTCTCTTCAATAAATGGTGCTGGGAAAACTGGGCTGCTATATGTAGAAGAATGAAACTCGACCATTCTCTTACACCATACACAAAGATAAACTCAAAATGGATAAAAGACCTCAGTGTGAGACAGGAATCCATCAGAATCCTAGAGGAGAACATAGGCAGTAATCTCTTCGATATCAGCCACAGCAACTTCTTTCAAGATATGTCTCCAAAGGCAAAGGAAACAAAAGCAAAAGTAAACTTTTGGGACTTCATCAAAATCAAAAGCTTCTGCACAGCAAAGGAAACAGTCAAAAAATCAAAGAGGCAACCCACGGAATTGAAGATATTTGCAAATGACAGTACAGACAAAAGGTTGATATCCAGGATCTATAAAGAACTCCTCAAACTCAACACACACAAAACAGACAATCATATCAAAAAATGGGCAGAAGATATGAACAGACACTTCTCCAATGAATACATACAAATGGATATCAGACACATGAAAAAATGTTCATCATCACTAGCCCTCAGGGAGATTCAAATTAAAACCACATTGAGATATCACCTTATACCAGTTAGAATGGCCAAAATTAACAAAACAGGAAACAACATGTGTTGAAGAGGATGTGGAGAAAGGGGAACACTCTTCCACATATTCCTCGCAGGGGGTTCTCCATGTGTACGGTTGGTGGGAATGCAAGTTGGTGCAGCCTCTTTGGAGAACAGTGTGGAGATTCCTCAAGAAATTAAAAATAGAACTTCCCTATGACCCTGCAATTGCACTACTGGGTATTTAACCCAATGACACAGATGTAGTGAAAAGAAGGGCCATCTGTACCCCAATGTTTATAGCAACAATGACCACGGTCTCATATAAGGTCTCATATAATGGCTCTCTATAAGATTCTCAAGGCTTCTAGGTATCTGAAAAGGAAGCTATCTAAACATTGAATGTAGTTGCCAAACTGTGGAAAGAAACAAGATGCCCTTCAACGGATGAATGATAAGGAAGATGTGGTCCATATACACTATGGAGTATTATGCCTCCATCAGAAAGGATGAATACCCAACTTTTGTAGCAACGTGGACAGGACTGGAAGAGATTATGCTGAGTGAAATAAGTCAAGCAGAGAGAGCCAATTATCATATGGTTTCACTTATTTGTGGAGCATAACAAATAGCATGGAGGACAAGGGGAGATGGAGAGGAGAAGGGAGTTGAGGGAAATTGGAAGGGGAGGTGAACCATGAAAGACTATGAACTCTGAAAAACAATCTGAGGGTTTTGAAGGGGCGGGTGGTGGGAGTTTGGGGGAACCAGGTGGTGGGTATTATAGAGGGCACAGATTGCATGGAGCATTGGGTGTGGTGCAAAAACAATGAATACTGTTATGCTGAAAAGAAATAAAAAATATATAAAAAAAAGAACTACTGTCAAGAATTGTGAAAGATCTAATATTTTTATCCCACTTGCAAACTAACAAGTAACCCAGCCAGAGTTTTAAGGATAGTGGCCGATAACATGAGACTTCTAGGTCACAATGGCAATAGTATTCAGATTACCTGCATTTTCTTATACCTTTTCTCTGTTCGTCAATTCCTTTATGGTGGCACAGGAAGCCATGTTAAGGAACCCAGATTTTTTATACTGAACCAAACACAAATCTTCCTTTTGCTTTGGAGAGAGAAATTATCTCATATTTCAAGACTGGTTGCATCCTTGAAAGGATAACACAGAACAAATGTAGTCAGTGCCTTTGCTCACAAGATGTGCACAAATGAAGGAGACCAATGGATAACTGCCAACATTTACTATTTACAACTTATTTGGCTATTATAAGGTTCTCAAGGCTTCTAGGTATCTGAAAAGGAAGCTATCTGAACATTGAATGTAGTTTTAGGTGATGAAATCCCATAATTTCACCACCTTGTAGAACAGAAAATTCTAAGAATTTGGTTGTACAGAAATTCTACTAAAAAGAGAAATCATGGGGCACCTGGGTGGTTCAGTGAGTTAAGCCTCTGCCTTTTGCTTGGTCATGATCCCAGCATCCTGGTATCAAGCCCCACATTGGGCTCTCTGCTCAGCAGGGACCCTGCTTCCCTTCCTCTCTCTGCCTGCCTCTCTGCCTAATTGTGATCTCTGTCTTTAAAATAAATAAATAAAATCTTAAAACAAACAAACAAAAAAACCCCAGAAGTCATTCCTTTCAACCTTTTTCTTGTGGTTGAGTTCCAGTTTCAAAGAATTATGGTCTGATAATATGCAGGGGATAATCTCAGTCTTTTGGTATCGGTTGAGCCCTGATTTGTGACCCAGTTTGTGGTCTATTCTGGAAAAAGTTCAATGTTCACTCGAGAATAATGAGAATTCTGTTATTTTAGGGTGGAATGTTTGGTATATATCTATGAGGTCCATCTGGTCCAATGTGTCATTCAATTCTCTTATTTCTTTATTGATTTTCTGCTTGGATGATCTTTCTATTACTGAAAGTGGTGTGTTAAGATCCCCTACGATAATGTATTCATATCAATATGGCTCTTTATCTTGATTAACAGTTCTCTTATGTAGTTGGCTTCTCCCATATTGGGGACATAAATATTTACAATTGTTAGATCTTATTGGTGGATAGACCATTTTTTATCTGACTAAAGTCTGTATTTTAAAATATAATTTATCTGATATGAGAATCACTATCCCAGCTTTCTTTGAAGCCCATTGGCATGAAAATTGCTTCTCTCTTTCTTCACTTTTAGTCCAGATTTTTCCTTGGGTTCCAAATGGGTCTCTTGCAGACAGCATATGGATGGGTCCTATTGTTTTATCCAATCTGCAACCCTGTGCCATTTTTTTGGAGCATTTAGGGCATTCACATTGAGAGTGATTACTGAAAGATATGTTTTTATTTACGTCATGTTGTATGTGAAGTCCTTGTTTCTATAGATTGTCTCTGTAAATTTCTGTTCTATGTCACTCTGGAGTCCTTTCTTCTTTTATAGAGATGCCCTTAATATTTCTTGTGGTGCCAGTTTGGCAGTCACATACTCTTTTAAAATTTTCTGGACTTGGAAGCTCTTTCTCTCCATCCATTTTGAATATCGGCCTCACTGGATAAAGTATACTTGGCTGTATGTTCTTCTCATTTAGTGCCCTGATTATGTCTTGCCAGCCCTTTCTGGCTTGCCAGCATTCTCTGGGCAGGTCTGATGGTATTCTGATGTACTTTTTTTTGTACATAAGTAATCTCTTCCTCCTAGCTGCCCTCAGAAGCTCTTGTCTAAAATTATGATTTGTCAGTCTCACAATCAAGTGCCTTGAGGTCTTTCTAGATTCATCGGTCTTTGGAGGTGTTCTTTCTGCCTCTAAGACCTGAACATTTGTTCATGTCCAGGGAAAATTTTCATGCAGAATTTGTTCAACTATAACTTCTAATCTACTCTTTCTCCACCCCCTCAGGGATCCCAATAATTTTAATATTGGAACACTTCATGGTGTTTATTTCCCTGATTCTGTTTTCATGGCTTCTAAGCTGTTTCTTCCATGCCTCCTCCTGATCCTTTTACTCTATCAATTTGTCCTCTAGATCACTAATTCTATCTTCTGCCTCAGTTGCCCTAGCTGTTAGAATATTTAGATTAGATTAGATCTCATTGATAGCATTTTTAACTTCTTCCCTTTCGCTTCTGCCCTTAGAGATTCTATGGTGTCACTATGTTGTCACTAATGGTTTTCTCCAACCTAGCCATCACCTGAATAATTGTTACCTTTAATTCCCTTTCTGATATAATGTTTATGTACATATCCAATAGTTCTGATGGAGAGGGCACAGTCTCTGAATTTTTCCTCTGTTGGGTGTTATGTATAGAAGAATGAAATGTGATCATTCTCTTACACCATACACAAAGATAAACTCAAAATGGATAAAAGACCTCAATGTGAGGCAGGAATCTATCAAAATCCTAGAGGAGAACATAGGCAGTAACCTCTTCAACACTGGTCATAGCAACTTCTTTCAAGAAATGTCCCCAGGGGCACCTGTGTGGCTCAGTGGGTTAAAGCCTGTGAGTTCAGCTTGGGTCATGATCCCAGGGTCCTGGGATCTGGCTCTCTGCTCAGCAGGGAGCATCTGGCTTTCTGCTTAGCAGGGAGCATCTGACTCACTGCTAAGCAGGGTGCTTCCTTCCCTTCCTCTCTCTCTCCCTAAGTCTGCCTAATTGTGATCTCTGTCTGTCAAATAAATAAATAAAATAAAATAAAAAAAGACATGTCCCTAAAGGCAAACGAAAAAAAAGCTAAAATGAACTTTTGGGACTTATTAAGATCAAGTTTCTGCACAGTAAAGGAAACAGTCAACAAAAACAAAAACAAAACAAAAAAAGAGGCAACCCACAAATGGGAAAACATATTTGAAAATGACACTACAGGCAAAGGGCTGATATCCAAGATTGATAAAGAACTCCTCAAACTCAACACACATGAATCAGATAATCACATCAAAAAATGGACAGAAGGGGGCTCCTGGGTGGCTCAGTGGGTTAAGCCTCTGCCTTTGGCTAGGGTCATGATCCCAGGATCCTGAGATCAAGCCCCACATCGGGCTCTCTGCTTGGCAGGAAGCCCACTTTCCTTCCTCTGTCTGCCTGCCTTTCTGTCTACTTGTGATCTCTGTCTGTCAAATAAATGAATTTTCTTTTTAATGGGCAGACTACTTGAACAGACACTTCCTCAAAGAAGATATACAACTGTCTGATAGACACATGAAAAAAATTATCATCATTAACCATCAGGGAGAATCAAATAAAAAACACATTGGGATTCCATCTTATACCAGTTAAAATGGCCAAAATCAGTAAGACAGTAAACAACAAGTGCTGTAGAGGATGTGGAGAAAGGGGAATGGAACCCTGTTACACTGTTGGTGGGAATGCAAGTTAGTACATTTGGAAAAAAGTGGGGATATTCCTTAAGAAATTAAAGACAGAGTTACTCTATGACCCTGCAATTGCACTACTGGGTGTTTACCCCAAGGATACAGATGTAGTGAAAAGAAGGACCATCTGCACCCCAGCGTTCATGGCAGCAATGGCCACAGTTGCCAAACTGTGGAAAGAACCAAGATGCCCTTCAATGGATGAATGGATAAAGAAGATATGGTCCATATATACAATGGAGTATTATGCCTCCATCAGAAAGGATGAATACTTAACTTTTGTATCAATATGGATGGGACTAGAAGAGATTATGCTGAGTGAAATAAGTCAAGCAGAGACAGTCAATTATCATATGGTTTCACCTGCTTGTGGAGGATAAAGAATAACATGGAGGACATTGGGAGATGGAGAGAAGAAGTGAGTTGGGGGAAATCACATGAGAGATGGTGGACTCTGAGAAACAAACTGAGGGTTTTGGAGGGGAGGAAGATGGGGGACTGGGTGAGCCTGGTGTTGGGTACTAAGGAGGGCACATATGCATGGAGTACTGGGTGCAGTGCACATGCAATGAATTTTGAAACACTGAAAAAATATAAAATATATATTAAAAAAAAAACAGAAATCATGGATTCCTCAAGAATCCATCAAACCAGACTGAGCTCTTCTTCCCCCAGGGATAATACATGTATTCAGCAGTCCCTCATAAGTTAGGTTGTTCATTTGTGAAATCAGTTCTTGTAATCAATGTCATATCTTTAACTTCTCTCACTGAAAAAACAAATATCCATATGTTTGCCAAAAGACAAAAAATAAATCATGACCTCATTTTGAAGTCCAGACAAGCTGCAAAGCATTCATTCTCTATAAACATGTGTTTGCCTTAAGGATTTTGATCCTGATTCAGGAAATGATTTGTTTAAAAAATCTATTATTAGTCAAGTTTAAAAAGGAAAAAAAAAACTTGGAAGTTATCACTTTTTTATTGAAAGTAAATTCTATGAAAAAAGGACTGTGATGTCAATGTTACTATGAAAATGTTATACAAACAACATTGCTTTTATATTTTGTTTTGATTTTAATCAGTATTAGAAGTAACCATTCACTGTAGGGAATAAAATTACAAAAATTAAAATGCTAATTTTACCTTACCATTTTTTAAAACAAAATTCACATTTTATTTAAGTTGAAATAAACTATACAAATTGATCTTCTTCACCAAAAATAACAGCAATATTTTCTGTATTAATCCTAGATAAACCACAAAACACTTATTTTTGTAGGTTTTCCAGGTTTTGTTTATAAATCAAGATGAGGCGGTAGATATAGTCATGGGAAAAGACAGAGGAAAACAGACAAATCAGTTGTCAGTATCCATGGCCTCTGATCCTGCCTTGACCATGAACAGAGGTGTTCAACATATACCTGCTAAAAAGCTTATGAAGTCATAGGTGTTTCAACATACCCGTGCTAAAGAGCTTATGAAGATGTAGGCTCAACAAAGGAATGTAAACAGCAACAACCCAATGTGGAACAATGGGAGGCTCTCCCATTCAAACTTCAACTGTAACTTGTTCTGTTAAGTTCATTTGGTAAAGACAAAATCTCTACTGCAATCCTTGCTTGGCAAGCTCACATGTTTCTGTCTGGTAACTCCCTGAACTGTCCATTACAGATTTTAACATACTAACACTCCTACTACTCAAGGGTCACTCATGAGCTTCTTGTAACATTTTCTAAAATGTATCCCTTCCCCCCATACCTCTTCAAAATCTTTATCTTCTAAGAAGTGATAACTCAATACCCCACAATTGAATCCAGTGATAATAAATGTTATGTCTAAAATGACTTAACTAAAACAATTCCCAAGTGTCACTAGCAGAAATCCCATAGAAGTGTAATGTGGCACTTTCAATGCTATCTTCTGGAAGAACAGGTATGTCTCCAAAGCATGAGAGTTTAAACAGGGGCCATTTAAATAGGCATATTATCAACATCTAATATACTCAATGAGAGGTCAATATGTCAAGATATTCAGTGATTAAATGGCCTACATACACCTGACAGATTTTCTGTAAGATGTTTTCAAATTTCTTACAGATTTTTCCAAATATCAAACATAAGAGAAAGCCTACTTTAAACGTTTCTTAGGTATTTTCAATGGTTTCTGAGTTATCTGTAGGAAGCTCTGACTTAGTTGTATAGAGTTTGATATATGTGTCCACCATTAAATCGAGATCATGTTTTATGTCAAAATTTATGTTAAGCAAAGCCAAGTTACTTGACCGTTGGTCTGTCAAAGTGTTCCTCAGGTATGCTTTGAGGTGCTTTTGCCCATTTTCATTGCGTTCACTCTCAACCTTCATCACAGGAATAATATACAGGACTTTCAGCAATGCATAAACATTAGGAAAAAACTTGATGTCTGGTAGATGGAGGGCTTCATAAATGGTAGATGGAAGCTCTATATCTTTCCCTCTGTGTTTCCATTTGATTCTCCAGCAATGCAGCTCAGCTGAGAGTGTGTCAGGATTGCGCGTCACTTCTGCACATGTCAGCATGGTGTTCCTCTGATGTATTAAATTTGAGCTGTCCCATGACAGAGGGTACAAGAGATATGCATTTAAGAGCTTTGAGGTGCTGTTCTGAGACTGTATCTTTCAGATCCTGAATAATGTGTTCCACTGTTGGAACACTTAGTTTCTTTATAGTAACTCTCAGAAGTGAGCTGAGATTCCAGGTTACCTTGCTGTGCTCTGCGGAATTTCCCAGGGAGTTTCATCTGAATATCAAGTTTAGTTGACAAATTTGTGGCTTCTTCAAACCAAAATTCATGATAAACTTCAATATTTTCCATCACTTCATTTAGTGAATGCAGCACTGCTGTCAAGCTACTGGCTGCAAAGAAGACATCAGACGTCTGCCCTTGGAGATTTTCCCCAAAGGCTCTTGTAAAAGATAGAACATTTTTAAGAACAACAATGGTAACAATGAAATCAAAATCTGTTACTGCACAGCAGAGTACAAAAGCTCCACCAGCTATATAGTTATTCCACCTAATATTTGTATCACTATTTATACCATCTACACATAAAACAAGTGCGTCATGCCTACCTGTCCACTGAGAATGGCAGATCTCCTTCAGTTCTTTACCCTTTTCCTCATTGTTCTGAAAGAGGACAGAAATTAAATTGTCAAGCTCCAAAAGCAGTTGTGAGGATCGATGGAGGAAAGAACAAACTTCCTCAATTGTTCCTAACGCAACAGACACTCCCACAACAGGCACTGATTTTGCCAGCCACATATTTAAGGCACAGGATGAGCAAAGTGTGTAGACAGCTTGGGGATATTTCTCTGAAAGTCTAGAAGCAACAACTTTCATTTTGGAAGAAAATCCACTGGACACAATGTAAGCCTGGCCACGACAATACTCCATGTTTAACCCCCACTTCTCAGTTATGATAGTGTGAAATTTCACAGCCAAAATTTCTGCATCAGCTTCACAAGGCAAGAAGCCCACAAATTCCTCTCTCAGGTTATGAGATTCATCAACAAACCTCACCAACACAGGCAAGTGTTCTTCTCCTGCTATGTCCACTATGTCATCAGTGATGATGGAAAAGAACTGCGAGTCTCTCACTTCCCTGAGAGTTTCTTCCCAAATGCAGCTCTCACAGATCTCTATCATCTGTTTCTGCTGTGTTTTCCAGCAGAACAATGTGTTAACTGCTGTTGTCTCAAAGCGCTTTATCAGAACCTCTTCACCAGAATTTATCCGGCACTCCAGCAGTGCTTCAAAGTTATCAGGAGTAAAAAGACCCTCTGGGATTTCATCAGTTTCATGCCCATCCAGAGGTATGTTTTGTTTTCCCATAAGAATCAAAATTTCAAATAGAGATTTTAAGTATTCTTTGTTTTCTTTCTCTTCAAGGGTTAAAGGTAAAATATCTTCATCCTGTTCCTCACCCCCTTCTTCTGCACTAGGATTCTGAGCGTTGCTGTTGTTTATTTCTTTATGTTTTGGTTCCTGTTAAGAAGTTTCATCAATTTTTTTTTCTGTTTCAGTGTCCTGGTTTCATCTTCACTCAATTCTTTTATACGTTTTCTGTGTCTACTATGTGGATTGTTGAAATGACTGGTAAGATCAAATATTGTTGGTATTGCATTATCTCGAAGAACTGTCCTATAAGGACTCTCCCAATGACTTCACAAGTATCTGCTTCAATTAATTTTGAGAAATAAAATAACCCAATCATTCTTTAGTTTTCTGATGCCTCTGCAAAATGTATAGTTCTACAGATCATAGAGGTCTCAAAGTGTTTGGCACGTAATCGATAATGTTTGTTTAGTTGATCAGGCGTTTTATCTTCTAAGTCTGCACTCCTACAATTCTCCACCCACTTCTGGCATCTGGCCGGATCCGGCGGGAACCTGAAGAAGGCCAGGTCCGATTGCGTGCTCTTCCTCGTGCAGTTGGGGGCATTGCAGATGTTCGGCATCGTCGCCCACCCGCCGGCCGGCCCAGACCTCCCCTCCCCGCCTCCTCAGGGCAGCCCGCCCACCCGTCATGGCCGGGGAGGGGAGCCAGGCCCGCTCGCCAGCCAGGCAAGGCCGGCGCGCCGGGGGGAGGGGCGGCGGGCGAGAAGCATACCTTACCATTTTTAAAAAGTGTTTTACTCTTATGGCAAATGTAGACAAAACCCGTGAAGAATCCAAGGATACTGAAAACTCGGGGTCAATTATAGATCAGTTTCCATGGTGAGCCAATAAGATATATTCTTTGCATTAAGATCCATATGCACAAGAAGGATAAATTATTCTAAGTTATAATCTAGTGATTGGACAGTGTAGATAATTTTTGGAAATATATCTAAATGCCCTAAGCATCTGACTCACTCAGATTATAGTAAAGAATTGTAAGAATAATTAACAGAATATGGTCATCAAATCCACACTTATCATGGCCTTTATAAAATTTGAATGTTACTGATTAAATGTGTAATCTACCACAGCAGTAACATCTCATATTTGTGGGTTGGGAGATATGCAGTCTCCTTAAATATTCATGGGTCTTATAAAATATCTACATGATACATATTTATTAATGATTCTTCATCATAGAATCCTGCCACTTTTTAACATTAGGCTTGGGACTCACAAACATTTCAGTGACTAGTTTTGTAGGGCAACAGGAAATAATTGCTAAATATTCCCAGCCTTCAAGAATGTGTGAAATTCCATTTTGGGAGCATAAAAACAAGTAAAATGGTGGAAAAGAGATTCATTGTTACACTGCATGTAATTAAAAGAATTTTTAAATTAACATTTTTTTTTTCTATTTTCTTCAATCCATCCTTATATCTTAGTAAAGAAATCCACCCTTTCCCCCAATCCTGTATATTAATTCTTTTTCCACAATCTAGCTCTTCAGGGAGCAAAAAAGGAAAAAAACATTATTTCTGTTTTACAAAAGTTTAAAATTAAGGACACTAAATTCAATTTTCTGCATTTCAGCAAAATGCTTGTGATAGACTTTTTAAATACTTATGTGCTAAATATCACACTAAGCACTTTGTGTGATTATCTCATTTTTATAGGTCAGAAAATAGTTCTTAGAACAGTTAACCTTGTCAAAGACACAACTAGAAAACAGAGGAACAGAGAATCAAAGTAAGCAGATTTTAATTTTTTTTTTTAGTTCCAAGTTTTTATTTAAGTGTCTTCTTTTAACTCAGGTCATGATCCCAGGGTCCTCAGGACTGAGTCTCACATCAGGATTCTTGCTGAGTAGGGAGCCTGTTTCTCCCTCTGCCTCATGCTCCCCTTGTTTGTACTCTCATTCTCTCTTTCTCTGATAATTTTTTGAAAAAATAAATCAATTCCAGTTAGTTAACATCCAGTGTAATAGTTTCAGGAGTAAAATTTAGTGATTCATCACTTAATTTCAACACCCATTGTAAGCAGGCTTTTTTTTTTTAATTGAGATACAGTTGACATAATATTACATTAGTTTCAGGTATACAATAAAGTGATTTGGCATTTTTTAAAGTTTTGTTTTGTTTTATTTGAGAGAGGGAGAGAGAGAGAGAGAGTGCACAAGCAGGGAAAGGGACAGAAGGAGAAGCAGACTCCTTGCTGAGCAGGGAGTCCAACAATGGGGCACTTGGTCCCAGGACCCTGGGATCATGACCTGAAGTGAAGGCAGACACTTTTTTAAATGATTGAGCCACCTAGGTGCCCTATGATTTGACATTTCTATGCATTACAAAATGCTCACTGGGGAAGTGTAGTTATCATCTGTCACCACACAAAGTTATCACAATATTATTGGCCATAGTCTTTATGCTGTACTTTTCATCCCCATGATTTATTTATTTTATTACTGGAAGTTTGTACTCTTAATCCTCTTCACCTATATTGCCTATTCCCCCACCTCCCCTCACCTCTGGCAACCAGCTTGGCTTCAGCTGCACGAATCCATTATCTTCACCACCACATTATACAAATAGAAGTTAAGTAATTAAGTAAGCTATAAGGAAATGATAGCAGAAATTTATTAAATAATTAGGAATTTTTTTTATTCTAAAAATTGAAAAGCGGCTAACCAGTCAAGCCACTGAAAAGACCGATGGTTTAAAACTAATGAAAGGGATATTATTGGACTAAAATATAAAATTATACTTTTTAAGACTTTAAAAACATACTTTAAGCAGTTGTTTCCATTTAAATACATACATTTGTCCAATACATTTTCCCAGTATTTGTTACTTTTCAAATGTAGAACTGAAGGTAAAAATGGATTTAAAATGCAATTGCATAGGGTGCCTGGGTGGCTCAGTGGGTTAAGCCGCTGCCTTCGGCTCAGGTCATGATCTCAGGGTCCTGGGATCGAGTCCCACATCAGGCTCTCTGCTCAGCAGGGAGCCTGCTTCCTCCTCTCTCTCTCTCTCTGCCTGCCTCTCTGCCTACTTGTGATCTCTCTCTGTCAAATAAATAAATAAAATCTTAAAAAAAAATAAAAAAATAAAATGCAATTGCATAAAATATATTAAAAAGAAAGCAATGATTATACAGTTTTTTTAGATTTTCCAACTTAGTTTATGATTATGAGGACAGAGCTGTGTTTTTGCTTTGGGAAAGTCTTAGGAGATTTCTTTAATTATGTAGCATCCATTTAAAACTAGCTATTTGTTTTTTGAAATATCAGATATTTAGATTGAGATCTATCATATATGCTAAAACTGTATTTTTCCTGCTCTTTACCAAATGTTATGTTATCAAATATATTTTCCTTGAGTCTGTACTAAATACAGTTGTTTCCTCAGTAAATATGGTGGTTGAATAGTTCACAGAACAATTCTTGTCACAGCTTCTGGTCAATATGATCTGTAGGGTTCATCTGCATGAAAGTGTGATTAATGAAAGACTGGAAATTATTATTATTATTATTTTTTATCATACCACTCTGTAGTCAGTTTGACTAGAAGTTGAGGCTGGCATATTTCTTTTAACTACTAAATGTGCAGACACAGATGGAATTTATTTGTCACATTAAAATTTCCTACTGAAAGGATAGCTGCAATTATTTTGAACTTTTTTATCAAGATATTTGGTATATCAGAGTAATTTTCCCATCTAGCCTAGCACAGAGTAGAGGCCCACCAAACCTTCCCTGGCAGCTGAGAACTTATTTCCTTGGAATGTTTTGGTCTGGAAAGGAGATTTCCATAATTTCTGTTTATTTGGCAGGGCAACAGGACACAGAATGAAGGTTTCTAGCTTCTCCATCCAGCAAAGGATACATTCAGATATATTCAATACATGCTTAATTCTCATAAACCTACTAGTATAATTGAACAAAATGCCTCGTGCCTGTTTTTTGAACACCATTGGCGGGGGGGGGGGGGAAGAAAGTTTAAACTAAAGTGTAAATCCAGCTTTTTTTTAAAGGACTTATAGTTTCTCCTATAAAGAACCAGAATTTGGCCTTAAAGATTTGTTCTTTTTGTTTTGTTGTTGTAGATGTTGTTGTTTGTGTTTTTTGTTTTGTTTTGTTTTGTTTTTAGAGAGAGGGGGAGGGAGAGAGAGTGCATGTGTGCAGGGTGAGAGGGGCAGTGGGAGAAGGAGAGAGAGAATCTTAAGCAGGCTCCATGACCATTGTGGAGCCCGATATAGAGCTCAATTCCACAATACTGTGATCATGACCTGAGCTGAAATCAAGAGTCAGACACTTAACAGACTGAGTCACCCAGGAGCATGGAAAATTTGCTCTTTAAATGAGAATAAGATAGTTGAAAAAAAAGAAAAAAAAACAGTTGAATTTGTAGACTTTACATAAATTAAGCTATTGCATCACTAATGAATGCATACTTTCACCTTTATTTTGAAAGAGAGAAAAAGAAGTCAACACCAAACTTGAATTATAGAAGGTATTATACCTTAGCTTAAGAAAGAAACTGGGGCACCTGGGTGGCTCAGTGGGTTAAAGCCTCTGCCTTTGGCTCAGGTCATGATCCCAGAGTCCTGGGATTGAGCCCCACGTCAGGCTCTCTGCTCCGTGGGAGGTCTGCTTCCTCCTCTCTCTCTGCCTGCCTCTCTGCCCACTTGTGATCTCTGTCTGTCAAACAAATAAATAAAACCTTAAAAAAATAAAGAAAGAAAATAATCACAGTTCCATAATTATAAAACATAGAGACCTGATACTGCTTAGCAGATAGAATAGAAAAAAAAAGTTGAAAACTTCACAATACTAAAAATATTTTAGAGGTGCCTGTCAGGTTCAGTTGGTAGAGCATGCAATTCTTGATTTTGGGAGAAATCAAGAATTGGGAGTGAGTTTGAGTCCCATGTTGGGTGTAGAAATTACTTAAATTTTTTTTTAATATTTTAAATTTATTTTTATACATTGTGAAATTTACTCCTTTGGGGTACAATTCTATGAATTCTGACATATGCGTAAAGTCATGCAATCACCAGCAGAATCAGAATAGTTCTCTTATTCCCTCTGAAATTTTCTAGTTATGCCTCTGTGTGGATTAGTTTTTATAATTAAAATTTCAGTTCACAGATATTCTTCTTAACTACTATTATTGCATAGTTACTTGCTGGATTCTTTCAACCTTTTGCTGAATAAGAATTTAGTTTAGTTGTTTGTTTTTTTCACAGAAACACAATAGGATAAGGGCATGTATGTCAGGCCAGAAGTGCCTCTTCTGAGCTCAGATAAGGGTATGTATGTCAGGCCAGAAGTGCCTCTTCGGAGCTCAGAATTGCACAAAATATTCTGGGAACTACAGTAAGAGAAGATAAAAATAGTACATAAGAAGGGAGGTCATAGGAATGTGAAACTTTATAACAATTTGAGAGTTTATATAATGAAATGTTTAATTGTGAGGTTCATATTATGAAAGGGATTCTTTCTCTAAAATGCGTACATGTATATCTTTGAGAAGCGGCTCTAGTGTTTTTATCAGGTTATCAAGATGATTAAAGTGGAAGGTCTATAAATGTTTTAGAAAGGAAATAAGAATAGAGAGCTGGGGTGGAAATAACTGGTAAATCTTATAATCCAATAAGCAAAAGGAAGATCAAAACATCACATAGCACTTTAAGCTTTCATATTCAAGACCAAGAAGCATTTGGGGAAGATTCCTAAGTAATGAAATGAGATAAAAGATACTGTGAGGAAAAGTAGTACATCAGAATGTACTATGTACCATGAATGTACTATGCAGAATTGATTGAAAAAAAGACTGAAGGTAAGAAATTATTTTTAGGTCTAAAGGGACAAGGGGTCAATTGAAAGGTATGAGTTATATAAGTGTGGAGGGAGTAGAAAATCTAAGAAACATTATTAAGTGAAAAACTGATAGGATTTGTTGGGAAACATTATGATTAGGATTTTTAAAATCACTCAGTCATTTATTTATTTTTAAGATTTTATTTTTATTTATTTATTAGAGAGAGAGCATGTGTGTGAACCAGGGGAGGGAGAGAGACAAGCAGACTCCACACTGAGCATGGTAGCTGATGTGGGCTCCATCCCAGGACCCCAAGTCCATGACCTGAGACAAAATCCGGAGTCAGACAGTCAACTGACTGAGCCACCCAGGTGCCCCTAAAATCAATCACTCATTTAATAAGTATTTACTGAGCTGAACCTATTAGGTTCTTGGCACTTATAAGGAACAGATAAAAGAGCAATAAACAAGACAGACAAGGAAGGTCCCTTCCTCTATGGAGTTTATAATCTAATGCGGAGAAGCAGGCAATAAATAGGGAAACAAATTAACAAATAGATGAAATAATTTCAGATATTAATTAATTGATAAAAGTTATCAGTTATCAAAGTGAAAATGACTCCCAAATTTAAACGGGACAAATGCAAGAGAACTAAGTAAGTGTTAATTAATGGAGTAGGCTTTTAAAAATTTTTTTTTCATTTAATGAAAAGATGTTGCTGACAATCACATGGGACCACTGGCAAAAGCAAGACATTGTAAATGAAGGCAGACCTTCTGTATGTAAGAGTGTGTGTTGAGAGGGTATATCTGAGAAGGAAAAGATGGTGAAAGAAGGAACAGATAGTAAAGATGATGCGTTATGTTTAAATAAATTGAGCTAGAAGTCCTCTGTTTGGGGAAGAAATCAACCCATGGGTATGATAGCCAAAAGTACAATCTGAACAAAGAAAAAAAGAAACTACCTCAGCACAACAAAACAAGATGACAAATTTAGAAAATGCTATCTTTACACATGAAGAAGTTTTAGTTTATGATAAACATATGACTATTCATAGTAAGGAATGAACAATTGGTAAATTAATGCATTGTGCTTCTCTTTTGTTTTCTACTGCCATGGTTAACTGTTAATATAAGTTCTTTGTCATTATAGAGCTGATACTGAAAATATATACACATACACATGTTTACATACAAGTTTTGTTATCCCTACTAGATTGCAATCTGAAGGGCAGGCCCCACATTGGATTTATGTTTATTTCCATCAGAATACCAGAATGCCTTACACATTGTGAATATTGAAAAAATATTTTTAGGTTAAGGTCTGTTCAAGGCAGAAGACCTTATTTAAACCATGATGCATCACTTTGATGGTTCTCCTCTCATGAGAATACTAACTGGATTTATTCTTTTGGCACTGTAACCACTGTAAAATTATTTACTACTAGTATTGTCAACTTTCAATCAAAGCCTGTTTTGATCCAATTCTAAATAAGAAGAAAAGGAACTTGAGAAAAACAGAGTATATGGATTTTCAGGCTCTAAAACTAAGCCAGAAAAAGAGGCAGGCAAAGAGATAAAGAAGGTAAAAATGCTTTGCTAGTATTTCTAACTCCTTCCAGGTTTTTGTCTTCCTCTGCCCAACATCTAAAATGTCTTCTGTTTATGGACAGTAAGGAATCTTTCTTAAAGCTGTTAACCAAATACTTAACATATGAGCCACTAGAAGATCTACTTAGAATTAGCTAAGGTTAAAAGATGATTATGTATGTACAACTGGTTTTTACTCTGCCTGTATAGTTTGAGAAGGTAGACAATTCAAAAATGAAAAAAATACACCTTGAGGCAAAAAGCATGAAATTAAATGCTATATAGAGGCATAATATCACAAGGTTCACAAAAGATGAGTCTCAATTAAAATCTTCATGGAAATGTGCACTGTTGATCAACATTTTAAAGTTTAACATTATTATTTGACTACTTCCTTACAAATGGTCATCAGAGATAGCTACATGAACATAGTCTTAAATAACATGACCTCTCTGGCCCTATAATTTATAAGTGTCCTTCTACCACTCCTTTTTCTTAGCTTTCTTTTCCACCTTTTTTTTTTTGTCTGTGTTCTATAAAGAGTTCTAAGGAGTATCTAAGGATAGGAAAGGCACATATGTTAGATACAAGGATTTTAGAAGTTGGGATGGAAAACCAATCTTGGATAGATAAAATGATTCTAGAAAAAAAGAGGACTAAATGAATTAAGATATAAAATGCTGAAAACAGTATCTGACACACAGTAAGCATTTAACTAATGTTAGTTGTTGTTATTACTGATATTATTATTTCCATAGGTGAGGGAGGCAGTACTGGTGTATTGGTAATATTACTGAACTTTGACTTAAAAAATAGGCTCAAAATTTGTCTATTCTACCTACTAGGTATGTGATTATAAACAAGTCACTTAAATTTTCTGGGCCTCAGTTTCTAATGTCCAAAAGAGTGACATGAGTACTTACGCTTATAAATCATTGCAAGTATTAATGTGAAATATGATATTCCAAGTGAAAAGACTTTGTAAATATAATAAATAATGATTTAATTCAATAAAATTTCTTGACTTTTCTCTCACTAACATTGTCTCACTTGAGTCTACTTAATTCCCATGGTCCCAAGTCTCCAGGCTGCGTCTGCTTTCTTACTGAGTGTTCCCTGGGACTTCAAAACCATATCAGGATTTCTTTGCACTGTTATTCTATTCTATTCTCTCTTACACACCCACCCACACGTGCACATACACACACATACCACAAAACTTACTGAATTTCAGAGTAGTTTTTCTTTTTCTCCTAGAACCCTACGTATTATTTCTCAAGTGGTTCCCTGGACCTAGACTAATTCCAAACACTGCCACTTATTTTAGAAAGTCATTATTCATTCTCCAAGCCATGTAATTTACATTACTTTAAGAAGGACTTGGTTTGGTCTCCCCAGTTCCTCAGCTCCTTAACCTTAGTTACATATAGCTACTTGATTCTTTTTGATATTGCCTCTGATGCTCAAAATGTAGACTCTTGAGTCACATTCTTACAGATCATAATTCAGTAGAGCATCCATGAATGGCATTTTGAACAAGCATCTTGTGAGATTTCTTTTTTTTTTAATTTTTTATTTTTTATAAACATATATTTTTATCCCCAGGGGTACAGGTCTGTGAATCACCAGGTTTACACACTTCACAGCACTCACCAAAGCACATACCCTCCCCAATGTCCATAATCCCACCCCCTTCTCCCAACCCCCCTCCCCCCAGCAACCCTCAGTTTGTTTTGTGAGATTAAGAGTCACTATGGTTTGTCTCCCTCCCAATTCCATCTTGTTTCATTGATTCTTCTTCTTCTGAGATTTCTGATGCAGGTGGTCCCCATATTACACCATGAGAAACAAAGAAATGTTTATAGAGCACCTAACATTGAGTTGTTCACCAGTCCCCTTATCATATCTTTGCTCTTACTGTTGCCTCTCTCAGGAATGTTTTTTCCAACACTAATAGTAAAAACTTTGCGTATTTTTTAAGGTTTGGCTTAAATGTAGCCTTTCAGTCTACTTCCCTCACACCTGACACATGTGTTCTTTTCCTCTGAATAAAATATGGAACATTATCAGCACTGGGATATAAGTATTGAGTGATCATAGGGTCTCTGGGCTTTACAAACTGAAGTTTTATATCTAAGTCTGTGTCCTTGAGTTAAATTTGCTATAAGGCCTGTAAACTGGGTAAACTAACTGAAAAGTTTACAGAACTTGGCATCAAGTTGGTTTAAGGTAGTAACCCAAACCACATAGAAACTGGAAAGGAAGACTGGCAGCTATGTCAGGACCAATCATTGAGAATGAGAAGTAAACAAAATACAATGTTAGCTAGAACAATGTGCAAGTTCTGTAAGGAGTAGTTAAGTGATACCACTCCAATGGTCTCAGGGGAAAAGATGATTGGTTACACAACTACCCAAATCAGTTTATACAGTTGGGATTAGCTATATAGTAACAAGGAGGAAATAAGGGAGGGAGGGAGCTAACAGCAGAGTTGGCAGTGACACATGAGAAGAGTTGAAGACTTGGGGATAGTTAATAAGTGGCAAAATAGGGATTTAAAACCAGATCAACCTAATGTCACTATACTAATGGATTTTCAGACCTTAGTATGACTTGGAATATAGTTCAGGAAATCTTGACATGGGCTCAGAAATTTGCATTAAAAAAAAAGAAAAAAAAAAAGAAACCACCCTTCTAGGTGCAGTTGGGCAGTCTGTAGGTCATATGTAAGAAAGAGTGAACTACTGCTTTTCAGTTTGCTTGAAGTATTATTTCTTTCCTTCTCCTTATAGCCACATCAGCCTTTCAGAGATACCAAGCTACCTAGCAAGCCCAAGCATTTAAAAGATAAATTCACTGACCTCTTTCCCATTTTCCCCATCTTTGCAAGGTCTGGGTTCTCAAAATTAGACTTCTTTAAACGTCCCAAAATATAAAAGCAACTAACTTTCTGAGACAGCTTGGTAGTGGTCTCTGCCAGACATATTAGATCCTGAACACTTAAGCTCATAAATGCATGTTTTCTTTGTTAAAATTAAATATCATCATCATCATCGTTGTCGTCATCATCATCATCATCATCATCATCATCATAAAGATACCTTATATCTTATCAAGTCATCATCATCATCATAAAGATACCTTACATCTTATCAAGTACCCACTATACACTAGGCACACTGTAAAGCACATCACATTCTCTCTTAATTTTTAAAAGAAAACTGTGAGGTTGATAGTATTATCTTTATTTGACAGAAACCAGAAACTTTATTTGACAGAGCCTTTGAGGGAGAAAAGTTAAGTAACCTACTCCAGATAACCAACAGTAAATGGTGGTTTAAACCACTACATGGAATTTGAACCCATACATCTGAATCTAAACCCTGTGCTCTCAATTGATCAACTCTATAGTCTGCAGAAACTCAGATATTTCATGACTATTTACTATCTCATAATTATCTGCACTAACTACTGGCATAAGTCAAAGACATAACCAAAAATTTTTAAAGGAAGAAAAAAGGACTTAGTCCAAAGCTCAGAATTATAATCCTTCATGATATTACCCATCCTAGGTATCCTATTACCAAGTTCATACAGTTGTGATCAAGTATTTGCATGCCTCAAGATCCCGAGAGGTTTAATGATTTTAGAGGGAGACAGAATTGGGAAAAAAATAAAAGGATGAATAACTCCTGTCAACTTGCATCTAAGAACTTTTAATTTCCATAATGTCTAATGTTATGTTAAATATCACACATCCTCTCACAACAGAAGAAAATTTTTTCCATGTTATAGGAAAAATACTCAACAAAGAACATTTTGTCATAACATAGATCATAAAACAGTGTAATCAACAAATCGCATCTACTGTCTTTAGACACAAAATAATCAACAACAAGTAAAGTCAATCAAAGATGAAATAATCTCTTCAATGATGGTCTAGAAACAGCATAAGTTTTCTCAACAGGATATTCAAAACATATTGGGATAATTAAGATGGGCCTGCCAAATGAGGAAGTTCAAAAGCAAACCACTGTTATAATTTCTGTGGAGGCCAAGCTTACAAGTTCAAATTCACTCTCTTTATCAACATTAACAGTAGCTGGATTTTGTAATTCTCATTAGAATAATGCTAAGGTAAAATCCGACTATGGATCCTGGTTATGCAGATTTACTGGCTGTAAGACCTCAGCCAAGTTATTAAATACATTGAGACATTATTTTCTTATATGTAAAATGGATATAACACAGATATATTAGTGCATGTATGTATGAATGTGTGTGTATATATATATATTCATAATAATTCAAGGAATAATGAAAGGATAAATAATATAAGGTGCTTGGTTTTGAGCCTGGCACCCTCAAACACTCAATAAATAGAAAGCCTTTCCACATCCTTCTCCTCCTTTTCTTTCTTTTTTTTTTTTTCCTTTCAAGATTTATTTAAGTCCAAGGTAGTTAAGATATAGTGTAGTATTAATTTTAGGGGTAGAATTCAGTGATTCATCACTTGCATGTAACATCCAGTGCTTACTACAAGTGTCCTCCTTAATACCCTTCACTCATTTATCCCATCCCCCACCCACCTCCACTCCAATAACCCTCAGTTTGTTGCCTATGGTTAAAAGTCTCTTATGGTTTGCCTCCCTGTTTTTTTCCTTATCTTATTTTTCCTTCCCTTCTCCTATGTTTATCTGTTTGATTCTTAAATTCCACATATGAATAAAATCATCTAGTATTTGTCTTTCTCTAACTTATTTTATTTAGCATAATACACTCTAGTTCCATCCACATGAATACAAATACCAAGATTTCATTCTCTTGGATGGCTAATATTCCATTGTATATATACACTACCTCTTCTTTATCCACTTATCTGATGATGGAGATTTGGGCTCTTTCCATATTTTGGCTATTATGGATAGTGCTGCTGGATGCATGGGCCCCTTAGACACTATTTTTGTATGCTTTGGATAAATACCTAGTAGTGCGATTGCTGGACCTCAGCTACTTTATTTTGAACTTTTTAAGGAACCTCCCTACCGTTTCCCAGAGCGGTTGCATAAATTTACATTCCCACCAACACTGCAAAAGCATTCCCTTTTCTCCACATCCTCGTCAATATTTGTGGTTTCTTGAACTGTTAATTTTAGTGATTCTGACCAGTGTGAGGTGTTATCTCATTCTGGTTTTGATTTGTATTTCCCTGATGAATGATGCTGAGTATTTTTTCATGTGTCTGTTGGCAATTTGTATTTCTTCTTTGGAGAAATGTCTGTTCATGTGTCTGCTCATTTCTTAACTGGATTTTTTTTTTTTGGTGGGGGGTGTTGAGTTTGATAAACTCTTTATAGATTTTGGACACTAGCCCTTTATCTGATATATCATTTGCAAATATATTCTCTCATTCTGTTGGTTGTCTAAGTTTTGTTGACTCCTTTGTTATACAAAAGCTTTTTATCCTGATGAAGTCCCAATTGTTCTTTTTGATTTTGTTTCCCTTGCCTCTGGAGATAGATGTCTAGCAAGAAGTTGCTGCAGCTGAGATAGAAGTTGTTGCCTGTGATCTCCTATAGGATTTTAATGGATTACTGTCTCACATTTAGGTCTTTCAGCCATTTTGAATTTATTTTTATGTATGTTGTTAGAAAGTGGTCTAGATTCATTCTTTTCCAAGTTTTTCTCCAATTTTCCCAACACCATTTGTTGAAGAAACTTTTTTCCATTGGGTATTCTTTCCTGCTTTGTCAAAGATTAGTTTACCATATAGCTGTGGGTCAATTTTTGGGTTCTCTATTCTGTTCCATTCATCTATGTGCCAGAAACATACTGTCTTGATTACTACAACTTTGTAATACAGCTTGAAGTCTGGAATTGGAGTGCCTCCAGCTTTGGTTTTCTTTTTCAACATTCTTCTGACTATTTAGGGTCTTTTCTGGTTCCATAGAAATTTGAGAATTATTTGTTCTAGCTCTGTGAATAATGCTGCTGTTATTTTGATAGGGATTGCATGGAATGTGTAGATTGCTTTGGCTAGTATAGAAATTTTAACAATATTTTGTCTTTCAATCCATGAACGTGGAATATTTTTTCCATTTCTTTGAATCTTGCTCAATTTATTTAATAATTATTCTATACTTTTCAGATTACACATTTTTAACATCTTTGGTTAAGTTTATTCCTAGGTATCATTGTTTTGGTGTAATTGTAAATGGGGTCAATTCCTTGATTATTCTTTTTGCTGTTTCATTATTGGTGTATTGAAATGCAATAGATTTCTGTCTGTTGATTTTATATCCTGAAACTTTGCTCTATTCCTGTATTAGTTCTAACTTTTTTTTTCTTTTTTTCTTTTTTTTTTTTGGTGGAGTTCTTCAGTTTTTATATGTAGAGTATCATCCCATCTGTGAAGAGTGAAAGTTTGTCTTCTTCCTCACTGATTTGGATGTTTTGTTTTGTTTTTTAATTTCTTTTTGTTGTTTGATCCAGATGCTGGGTCATCCAGTAAAATATTGAGCAACAATGGTGAGAGTAAACATTCCAGTTTTGTTTCTGAACCTAGAGGAAAAGCTTTCATTGAGGATATTAGCTGTGGGTCTTTTGTATATGGCCTTTATGATGTTGAGGTATGTTCCATCCATACCTACTTTCTTTTTTTTTTTTTAAGATTTAATTTATTTGTCAGAGAGAGAGAGAGAGAGAGAGAGTGCACAAGTAGGGGAAGCAGCCAGCAGAGGGAGAAGCAGGCTCTCAGCCAAGCAAGGATCCTGATGCAGGACTCAATCTCAGGACACTGGGATCATGATCTGAGTTAAGGCAGAGGCTTAACCAACTGAGTCACCCAGGTGCTGCTTCACTAGGATGTTCTTAAACCTCCATGTATTTGTGCTTTTCCCAATATTTTTCTTATGTTTGACTTCAAATTTCATAGTGTTTTGGTTATTCCTTCCCTCAGGCCAGATCTCTGTAGTTTCTCCTTGCCTGCAGTAGGGAATATTTGGACTTTTACCACAGTCTGGCAAGTTTTACCTAAGTATGTTTTGGTCTACTTGTTTAAAGAGGCTTGATCCAGGGGCCCCTGATGGCATCCCTATCCCTACTTTCTTGAGGGATTTTATCAAGGATGCTGTATTTTATCAAATGCTTTTTCTGCATCTATTGAGAGGATCATATGTTTCTTATCCTTTCTCTTATTAATGTGATGTATCACTTTGATTGATTTGCACATAGTGAGCCACCCCTACAGCACAGGAATAAATCCCACTTGGTTGTGGTGAATAATCCTTTTAATGTACTGCTGGATTCAATTAGCTAGTATCATGCTGAATATTTTTGATCCATGTCCATCAGGGATATTGGTCTGTAATTTTTTTTTTAACAATCTAGATTGGAATTTTGGTTTTGGCCTTTACTAGGTGTGCAACATTTTTTAAAATTTAATTTTATTTTTTTAGTGTTCCAAGATCCATTGTTTATGCACCAAACCCAGTGCTCCATGCAATACATGTAATTCTTTTTATTGGGGCCTTTGTCTGATTTTGGAATCAAGATAATGCTGGTCTTACAGAATGAGTTTGGAGGTTTTCCTTCCATTTCAATTTTTTGGAACAGTTTCAGAGAAATAGGTATTA
Source organism: Mustela erminea (assembly GCF_009829155.1). Taxonomy (NCBI): domain Eukaryota; kingdom Metazoa; phylum Chordata; class Mammalia; order Carnivora; family Mustelidae; genus Mustela; species Mustela erminea. The sequence goes on along the minus strand of NC_045635.1, from coordinate 67,860,066 downwards.
ATTATTTTTTAAATGTTTTGTGAAATAAAATGGGCAGCCATCTGGTCCCAGACTCTTGTTTGTTGGGAGATTTTTTTTAAGTGTTTTTTTTCAAACTTTATTTATTTATTTGACAGATAGAGATCACAAGTTGGCAGGCAGAGAGGCAGGAAGAGAGGCAGGCAGGAGGAAGCAGGCTCCCTGCTAAGCAGAGAGTCTGATGTGGGGCTCAATCCCAGGACCCTGGTATCATGACCCAAGATGAAAGCAGAGGCTTTAACCCACTGAGCCACTCAGGTGCCCCTGTTGGGAGATTTTTGATTACCAATTCAATTTCTTTGTTGACTATGAGTCTGCTCAGATTTTTTTTTTATTTCTTCCTGATTTAGTTTTGGTGGTTTATATGTTTCTAGGAATTTATCTATTTCTTCCAGATTGCCTAATTGGTTGGCATATAATTGCTCCTAATATTCTCTTATAATTGTTTCTTTTTTCTGTGGTGTTGGTTGTAATATCTCCTCTTTCATTCATGGTTTTATTTATTTGAGTCTTTTCTCTTTTGTTTTTGATAACCCTGTTTGGGAGTTATCAGATCTATAAATTATTTCAAAGAACTTGCTGCTAGTTTTGTTGATCTGTTCTACTGTTTTTTATATATATATATATATATATAAATATATATATATATAAATATATATATATATATATATATATATATGTTTTTTAGTTCTATATCATTGGCTTCTGCTCTAATCTTTATTATTTTTCTCCTCCTGCTGGACTTAGGCTTTATTTGCTCTTCTTTTCCCAGCTTCTACAGGGGTAAGGTTAGGTTGTGTTTTTGAGACTTTTCTTGATTATTGAGGAAGGTTTGTTTTGCTATATACTTCCCTCTTAGGACCACCTTTGCAACATCCCAAAAGTTTTGGACTGTCATATTTCCATTTTTATTTGCTCCCATGTATATTTTGACTTCTTTAATTTCCTGAGTAACTCAGTCATTTTTTAGTAGGATGTTCTTTAACCTCCATGTATTTGTGTCAGTTCCATTTTTTTTTTCTTGTGGTTGACTTCAAGTTTCACTGCATTGTGGTCTGAAAATATTCATGGTATGGCCTCAATCTTTTCGTACTTGTTGAGGCCTGATTTGTAAGCCAGTATGTGATCTGTTCTGGAGAATACTCCATGTGCACCCAAAAAGAATGTGTATTCTCCTGATTTAGGATGAAATGCTCTGAATACATCTATTAAGTCCATCTGGTCCACTGTGTCATTCAAAGCCCTTGTTTCCTTGTTGATCTTCTGTTTAGGTGATCTGTCCATTGCTGTGAGTAGGGTGTTAAAGTCCCTACTGTTATTGTATTATTATCAATGAATTTCTATGTGTTTGTTATTAATTGATTAATATATTGTTAGGTCCTCATGTTCAATAGAACCCTTTGTTATGATAGAATGTCCTTCATCTCTTCTTACATTCTTTGTTTAAAATCTATTTTGTCTGATATAAGGATGGCTATTTTAGCTTTGTTTTGATGTTTGTTACCATGATAAATGGTTCTCCACCCCCTCACTTTCAATCTGGAGGTGTCTTTGCGTCTAAAATGGGTCTCTTGTAAATGCATATGGATTTTTTTAATCCATTCTGACACCTTATTTCTTTTGATTGGAGCATTTAGTCCATTTATATTCAGTGTGATTATCGGTAGGTATGAATTTATTGTCATTGTATTATCTGAAAAGTCACTGTTCCTATAGACTGTCTGTGTTCCTTTCTACTTTTTGTTGCTTTTGGTCTCTCTTTCCCTCTCAAAGTGTCTCCTTTAATGTTTCCTGAAGAGCTGGTTTAATGTTCATGAACTCCTTTAGTTTTTGCTTGTGTTGGAAACTATCTTTCCTATTCCAAATGACAGCCTTGCTGGATAAAGTATTCTTGCCTGCATATTTTTCCCATTTCACACTCTCTTCTGGCCCACAAAGTTTCAGTGAACAACTCTGCTGCTAACCTTATGTGTCCACCCTTGTGGGTTAAGGAACTGCTGTCCCTAGCTGCTTTCAGAATTCTCTCTTTATCACTGTATTTTGTGTGTTGCACTAGGATATGTCTTTTTGTTGACCTGGTTTTATTGATTTTGAGGGAAATTCTCTGTGCCTCTTGGACTTGAGTGCCTTCACCAGATTAGAGAAGTTCAAAGCTATAATTTGTTCAGATAAATCTTCTGCTCTTCTAACCCACTCTTCTTTTGGGACTCCTAAAATACAGATATTACTAGTTTTATGGAATCACTGAGTTCCCTAAGTCTACTTTGGCGATCTAATAGTTTTCTTCCCCTCTTATTTTCAGCCTCATTATTTTCCACAATTTTTTCTTCTATACGACCTGTACTCTCCTTGATGTCTTCAGTCTTCATTGTGGTTATATCCAGTCAGTTTTGCATCTTAGTTACAGCACTTTTTTTTTTTTTAGTCACCTTAGCTTTTAGGTCTTTTATCTCTGCAGCAAGGGTTTCTCTGCTATCTTCTAGGGCTTTTTTTTTTTTCCAAGCTCAGCTAATAGTCTTATAATTATTGTTCTAAATTCCTGTTCAGAAATACTGCTTATATCTCTTTTGAGCAAGTTTCTGATTATGATTTCTTCTTGACACCCCCCCCCGGGGGGAGAATTCCTCCTTTCTGTCATTTTGGCTAAGTTTCTATCATTTGTGTGTTTTGAAATCTTGTTATGTTTCCTGTACCTGACAGTAATACTATATTAAAAAGGGGTCATACACGGTCCAGGACCTGGCACTTCAGGAAGTGTTTCTCGTGTATGCTGTGTGCGCCTTACTGGTACATTTTAGTTGTTCTTTCCCATTGTTTATTCCTCTGCAGAGTTCCTCTTTGCTTGCAGTGGTGAGTGTTTGCACCTTTAACTAGGTTTGCTTTGATTTGTCTGTTAACATAAGCCTGGAAAAAAGGGGGGGAAAAGCAAAAAAAAAAAAAAATCCTGACCAAAAATACATAAACAAAAACAATAACAAAAAAAAAGAACAAAGGAAAAGGAACAACAACAAAAAAGACAATAAAAAACTATACTATATAAGCTTGATTCCAAAGAAAAAGAAAGGTTAAAAAAAAAAGAAGAAGGAAAAGAAAAGCAAAAAGAAGCCACATTAAAAAAAAAAAAAAAGTAAGGGAAAAAACAAACTAAAAACACACAAAAAACTATAACCCTGATTCCAAAGAAAAGGAAAAAAGAAAGTAAAGCCTTGTCCTATTTCCATCAGATTTCAGGTGATGCTTTGAACCACTCTATGTGGTGCATGTGGAGTGCTGCCTATGCTGGTCTTCTCAGGGAGAGGCCTATTTCAGTGGCTCAGAGTCAGACTTACCCTAGTAAACATGCACTTGCCACACACAGCAGCGTGGGGTTTGGTATAAGCAACTCTCTCCTCCACTGGGGGCCACTGTGTTGCTTTCTGAAGTTGACCATGTTATTGGTAATGGTAAAATGGGAGCACCGCACTGTCTCCTACCTGGACAGGGTATCTCATATCTCTCCACCGTTTAGGAAGCTCTCACAGAATAGTGAAGACCTTCAGTGTGCCCACTGCCACAGCTCTCCTGCTTTTTATGTTTGGTGCATGGATAGGATTCAAAATTCCAAATCTTAAAGTACCCGCACTAAAAGGACCAGTCCCCTCTTTTGGAGTACAGTCTTGTTGCAGCACTCTGTCTAATGTTCTTTGTCCTAACTGCACAGAGCACAGAATCTATGGTATAGCACAGGGAAAAGCAGTGACCAAATTACCCACCCTTTGTGCATGCCTCTGACCCCTGGGGATGAAAGGCTGTTTGAGGGTGCCTATAGGATTTTGTCCTTGGAGAGACAATATACCTTCTTTCAAATGCACTCCAGGAAGGGGAACGTTTTCTCCCAGTGTGACCTAGGATATCCCTACACCACGTTTGCACTCTGGGTCCAGCACCGTCTTTCTCCCCAGGAATACACACCACAGCTTTGCTCTGATGGAAGTTGTACCCTTCCCAACCTTAGAGTTTGAGCACCACCAGCTGATGCAAAAGACCTGCAACATTCAGAACCCCTTGCTCATCAGTCTGTGATGCAGAGAGATTTTCATCTTGTGTGAACTCAGTGTTGCATTTCCTCGACCCCTCTATCTCTCCCTTTTCTCTCTCCCTGGAAAACTAGTATTTCTCTCCCCCAATTCACTTCCAAGCCTCTTGCATCTGCCACATTATCTCCCTCCAACTGTGGAGTTCCTTCTCCCAGTCCTTAGATCGATTTCGTAGGTGTTCCATGTGATCTGACCTCAATATAGCTGTGTTTGAGGGATGAGGAAAGGTCAAGGTCCCCCTGCTTCTCTGCCATCCTAACTTTTTGATGGCCTCCTCCTTTTCTTTTACTCGATCTTCAAACTCAAGCCAAAGTTTTACCTTTCATATAATACATTTACATATATTATATATAATATGTGTAATATATAATATATGTATTTTTTAAAGATTTTATTTATTTATTTTACAGACAGAGATCACAAGTAGGCAGAGAGGCAGGCAGAGAGAGAGGAGGGGAAGCAGGCTCCCCGCTGAGAAAAGAGCCTGATACGGGGCTCTGTCCCAGGACGCCGGGATCATGACCTGAGCCACCCAGGCGCCCTAAAATTAGGGTGCCTGGCTGGCTCAGTGGGTTAAAGCCTCTGCCTTTTTTATTTTATATAAAATAAAATATATTATATATATATAAATATATAAACATATAATAAATTTACAATTATATAAATTATATATTTATATTTTATATAAATATATAAATAAATTATATAAATATATTGTATGAATATGAATTAATATATAAATATAATAAATAAATAAATTATATAAAATATGTTTTATTTTATATACATAAAATATATTTTAATTACACTGATTTTCCTTATTTAATCTGAATTCCTATACAGTGGTTTCTGATCTGTGGTCAAGAGATCACTGTGAAGAGGGAAGAACAGAGTTATTACTGTAAATGACTTAAAAAGCTCTGAGTACGGGAAGCATTTTCTAGAGATTTAAAGAATACGTCTTGAACTGAAACGTATGACTATGTTTTCTAATATGTATAGAAACTGTTGTGTAAATTAAAATACAAATTCATTTCATTGCTTCTCAGCCTTTTGGCTAAGATCAAGTATAAAAAACAAATTCATTTCAAAGTATTACCAAATTTATGGTAGTTTTTCTTATTATTTATTAATCAATACATAGTAAAAATTCAAATACTATCAGGGTATATTTCCATATTTATATTCTGAAAAGCTATATCCCATTATCTCAAGGAGCTCTATAGTTTTATGATGTTCTTCAATTGTTTAGAACAGACCTAGACTAGGGTGAAGGAAGTGAGGCCCTCACCTAGAATAAAATTTTAAGGGGTGCCAAAAACCCCAGTAATCAAGATAAATAATATTTTAAAGAAATATTTAAAATAAAAATTAATACAAAAAATATATGATGAACAAAATATCAAAATTTTAAATAAAGACATGATCTGATAAGGCCAAATTTATGGTAAAGTGAGTTAGATGAATCAGACAAGTGCAGAGTCAGATACTAGCTCATAAGCATATTGAGAATATGACCCTTTATGTCAAAAGAAAAAGGAAATACTGGATCATTATTTCACAATATGAAAATTGTTTTATTAAGTATTCAGTTAGATCTCTGAAAGGGCAAATATATGCCATGAGTGCTTTCCCAAAGCAGCTACCTTTAGCATGCAAAAACCAGAGCCAGCACAGGAGAGAGAATGAGAAGAGAAAGAGATGGGTATGCATTGAAAGTCTAAATTTAGTAACAGGAAAAACCGTTCCAGGTCAGTATCAATAGACCAGTAAAAGTCTTTCTGTTCAAAAGGGCTGACAGCTAGTCTACACTTCTTATTCATGGGACAGACAAATCATCTTTTTTTATCATTATTATCGTCATTATGATTGATTGAATACTTAGAGTATGCCAAATATTAAATTGAGAGCTTCATCATGTTTAGTTATCAGTGATTCTGTGATGTATATGTAGTCATATTACCTCCATTTCATAAAATGAGCTTCAGAAGGGATTAAATAACTTATATACAATGCTGTACCTAGTAAAGGATTTTATGGACAATATGAATTCATCTATTTATATGTAATAATAAATAATAATTATAAAAACAATAATAATATCAAGTGACATTGAACAATTACTGCTTTAACACTGTACTAATTATATTATCTCATTTAAACTTCATAACAGCCAAGTAAGGTAGGTTTATTATCTCTGTCTTACTGAGGCTTAGAGGTGTGTGCATATGAGTGTGTGTGTGCATATTTATTTGTAATAAATTTCTTTTTTTTAATTAACATATAATGTATTATTTATTTCAGTGGTACAAGTCTATGATTCATCAGTCTTATGTAATACCCACTGTTCATTACAATACATAACCTCCCCAATGTCTATCACCCAGCCACCCCATCCCCTCCACCCCCGTTCCCTCCAGCAACCCTCAGTTTATAATTTCTAAGCAAAAGATGGAGCCACTCCTGACTGGGGTGCCATGTTAGGAAACTAAAATTTGGATATTTTTTTGTGTTCCTATAATGTTGTACTTGGCCAGAAACAGTATACCCAGTCAGTCAATCTCAAAATAGCATGCTGGGGGGAAGGAGTCAAGATGGCGGAGAAGTAGCAGGCTGAGACTACTTCAGCTAGCCAGAGATCAGCTAGATAGCTTATCTAAAGATTGCAAACACCTGAAAATCCATCAGCAGATGAAAGAGAAGAAGAACAGCAATTCTGGAAACAGAAAAACAACCACTTTCTGAAAGGTAGGACCGGCGGAGAAGTGAATCCAAAGCGACCGGGAAGAAGAGACCCCGGGGGGGAGGGGCCGGCTCCCGGCAAGTGGCGGAGCAACGGCGCACAAAATCAGGACTTTTAAAAGTCTGTTCCGCTGAGGGACATCGCTCCAGAGGCTAAACCGGGGCGAAGCCCACGCGGGGTCAGCATGGCCTCAGGTCCCACAGGGTCAAAGAAGGATCGGGGGTGTCTGAGTGTCGCAGAGCTTGCGGGTATTGGAACGGGAAAGCCGGCTACAGAGACAGAGCCGACAGTAAGCTCACAGCTCCGTGTTACCTTGAACCGGTCGCAGGCTCGGTGAGCTCGGAGCACGGCCAGAGGTCAGGCAGATGGGAGTAACTGGGCGCTGTTCTCTGAGGGCGCACTGAGGAGTGGGGCCCTGGGCTCTCGGCTCCTCCGGGCGGGAGACCAGGAGGCTGCCATTTGTATTCCCCGTCCTCCGGAACTCTACGGAAAGCACTCAGGGAACAAAAGCTCCTGAAAGCAAACCCAAGCGGATTACTCACCCCGGCCCCTGATAAGGGCGGTGCAATTCTGCCTGGGGCAAAGACACTTGAGAATCACTACACCAGGCCCCTCCCCCAGAAGATCATCAAGAAATCCAGCTGAGACCAAGTTCACCTACCAAGGAGTGCGGTTTCAATACCAAGGAGAGCAGCAGAATTCCAGAGGAGGAGAAAGCAAAGCACGGAACTCATGGCTCTTTCCCTGTGATTTTTTTTAGTCTTGCAGTTAATTTAATTTTTTTTCTTTTTCATTTTTTGTTTTTTTTCTCGCCTTCTGGTAAAATTTTTTTTTAGCTTTTACCTTTTTCTTTTTTAACGTTTTTTAACCAGTTTATCTAATATATATATTTTTTCTTTTTTATATTTTTCTTATTTTTTTAAAATTCTTTTCTTTTTTCTTTTTTTTTTTTTTTCTTCCTTTTTGAACCTCTTTTTATCCCCTTTCTCCCCCCTCACGATTTGGGATCTCTTCTGATTTGGTTAAAGCATATTTTTCTGGGGTTGTTGCCACCCTTTTAGTATTTTACTTGCTCCTTCATATACTCTTATCTGGACAAAATGACAAGAAGGAAAAATTCAACACAAAAAAAAGAACAAGAGGCAGTACCGAAGGCTAGGGACCTAATCAATACAGACATTGGTAATATGTCAGATCTAGAGTTCAGAATGACAATTCTCAACGTTCTAGCCGGGCTCGAAAAAGGCATGGAAGATATTAGAGAAACCCTCTTGAGAGATATAAAAGCCTTTCTGGAGAAATAAAAGAACTAAAATCTAACCAAGTTGAAATCAAAAAAGCTATTAATGAGGTGCAATCAAAAATGGAGGCTCTCACTGCTAGGATAAGTGAGGCAGAAGAAAGAATTAGTGATATAGAAGACCAAATGACAGAGAATAAAGAAGCTGAGCAAAAGAGGGACAAACAGCTACTGGACCACGAGGGGAGAATTCGAGAGATAAGTGACACCATAAGACGAAACATTAGAATAACTGGAATTCCAGAAGAAGAAGAAAGAGAGAGGGGAGCAGAAGGTATACTGGAGAGAATTATTGGGGAGAATTTCCCCAATATGGCCAAGGGAATGAGCATCAAAATTCAGGAGGTTCAGAGAATGCCCCTCAAAATCAATAAGAATAGGCCCACACCCCGTCACCTAATAGTAAAATTTACAAGTCTCAGTGACAAAGAGAAAATCCTGAAAGCAGCCCGGGAAAAGAAGTCTGTAACATACAATGGTAAAAATATTAGATTGTCAGCTGACTTATCCACAGAGACCTGGCAGGCCAGAAAGAGCTGGCATGATATTTTCAGAGCACTAAACGAGAAAAACATGCAGCCAAGAATACTATATCCAGCCAGGCTATCATTGAAAATAGAAGGAGAGATTAAAAGCTTCCAGGACAAACAAAAACTGAAAGAATTTGCAAACACCAAACCAGCTCTACAGGAAATATTGAAAGGGGTCCTCTAAGCAAAGAGAGAGGCTACAAGTGGTAGATCAGAAAGGAACAGAGACCATATACAGTAACAGTCACCTTACAGGCAATACAATGGCACTAAATTCATATCTCTCAATAGTTACCCTGAATGTTAATGGGCTAAATGCCCCTGTCAAAAGACACAGGGTATCAGAATGGATAAAAAAACAAAACCCATCTATATGTTGCCTCCAAGAAACTCATTTTAAACCCGAAGACACCTCCACATTTAAAGTGAGGGGGTGGAAAAGAATTTACCATGCTAATGGACATCAGAAGAAAGCAGGAGTGGCAATCCTTATATCAGATCAATTAGATTAACAGCAATGTCCACAATAGCCAAACTATGGAAAGAACCTAGATGTCCATCAACAGATGAATGGATCAAGAAGATGTGGTATATATACACAATGGAATACTATGCAGCCATCAAAAGAAATGAAATCTTGCCATTTGCGACAACATGGATGGAACTAGAGCGTATCATGCTTAGCGAAATAAGTCAAGCAGAGAAAGACAACTATCATATGATCTCCCTGATATGAGGAAGTGGTGATGCAACATGGGGGCTTAAGTGGGTAGGAGAAGAATAAATGAAACAAGATGGGATTGGGAGGGAGACAAACCATAAGTGACTCTTAATCTCACAAAACAAACTGAGGGTTGCTGGGGGGAGGGGGTTTGGGAGAAGGGGGTGGGATTATGGACATTGGGGAGGGTATGTGCTTTGGTGAGTGCTGTGAAGTGTGTAAACCTGGCAATTCACAGACCTGTACCCCTGGGGATAAAAACATATGTTTATAAAAAATAAAAAATTAAAAAGAAAAAAAAATAGCATGCTAGGGCGCCTGGGTGGCTCAGTGGGTTAAACCGCTGCCTTCGGCTCAGGTCATGATCTCAGGGTCCTGGGATCGAGTCCCGCATCGGGCTCTCTGCTCAGCAGGGAGCCTGCTTCCCCTCTCTCTCTGCCTGCCTCTCTGTCTACTGTGATCTCTCTCTGTCAAATAAATAAATAAAATCTTTAAAAAAAAATAGCATGCTAAATCTGGGCCTTCTCACCCCAAACAAGTTAGACTATGTGTCCCCAACCAACTAGATATTTTCTACCTTTCTCTTCCTTATTCTTTATTCTTTATTCTGTAAAAGCTTCCTGCCTTCCACCCCATTTTGCAGCTCTCTAAATGAAGACTTTCTCCTTCATGATGTGTTGAATATAGTTTGTTTATATTACCTACATTGTTTAATCACTTTTTTAAAATATACACATACACATTAATAACATATGGACATACATATATAATATATTTAGCATTTACTATGTGCCAGGTATTATGCTAAATACCATACACATTATCCTAGTTAATTTAATTTGCTAGTTCCCAGAGAATATTGCTACTGTAGCCTTGTACCCAAAGCTGACACTTTTACAACTGGGGTCTTCTAATAGCTTGGCATTAATGTTTATGTAGCTGAGTTTCATATATTATAAGGTTCTGAAAGGTTCTTCTATAGAGACATTATTGGTATCACTTATGAACACTAATAAATGTTACAAAACAAGAACCAAAGAAGAGTACTGGAATTTAAATGTCAAACATTCACATTTTAATCTCAAAACTAACTAGCATGCTAATGTGGTTTTTCTGACAGCTATATGTAATTTTTCTGCATTAATAACCAATTTTCCAATTCTCTGATACCACATGTGTCTACCAATACAATTCTGACACTATTTGCAATTAAATAAGATCCCACATTTATAGGACTCAGTCCTGGGATTATGCCAGTCACAAGTGGTGACCCCAGGAAGCCCATACTTCTAACTACAGATTCAAGGGTTTCCACACCCTACCCCCCAAGATCACTAGAACAACTCATAGAACTTAGGAAAGGTCTATGAAAAACAAAACAAAACAAAACACTTCTATTTACTATTTATTGTGAAGGATAGAAATAGGCAGCCAGATAAAAAGATAAATAGAGTGAGGTTTGGAAGAATCTTAAGTGTAGGAACTTTTGTTCTTGTTGAATTAGGGTGCACCATTCTCCTGGAACATGGATATATTAAAAAACTTATAAATTCCCCAAATCCTGTCATTTTGGGGTTTTATGAAGATTTCATTATGTAGGCAAGACTGATTAAATTTCTGGCCACTGGTGATTGAGCTCAATATCCCGTCCTTCTCCAAGTCCCAACCCCCTAATCACTTGATTGTTTTTCTGGAGATCAGCTTTCAATCTAAAGCCATTTAGAGGCTACACCCAGCCAAGGGCCACCTCATTAGCATAAAATTCCGTGTGGTCGTTATGAATAACAAAAAGCACTCTTACCATTCAGGAAACTCCATGGGTTTAGGAGTTCTGTGCGAGGAACCAAAAGACCAAATATACATTTGGTCTTTGGTTTTATATATATATATATATATATATATATAGAATTAATATATACATATTTTTAATTAATTTATTTATTGAACCACAATGGCATGCTAAAACTTAAATAAGAAGTCATTATGAAAACTGTCAACACAGTAATTTTGCACAAATTGAAACTGAATATTGTTTCTTAATTACACCTAACTTAATTATACCCAATTAATTACACACTTAACTTAATTACACTAACTTTTCAGCAAAAATTTGACAAGCTCATCACAAAATTGATTATACAATCACCAATTTAACAGGTAGCAATTCAGTTAAAATAATTGCTATTAGATGATAAGAGTTAGGAATCCCCCTTCCAGTCAGCTATAGCAACGAGTCAACTGCTTTCTAGCACAGGGCAAAATCCCATAGAACTGTACCACTTTATTTAGGTCCTTAGTTTCAGAAAGAAATGATTAAAAAAATAAAGTGCCCCAAACTATAAACTAATTTGTCTATTTTTAAAATGACAAACAACGGATACTGTTATTTTCAAAGGCCAATAATATGTATGAAATGAAATTCAATTTCTCTCATTAAAAAAAAAAAAAAGCCTAATGTCACGGAGTTAGGAATGATGAGTATTCACTTGACTGCAAATGTACAAACAGAACTTCATCTGCAAGTGCATCTTTTTTAGATGACAGGTAGGTATATGGTATATGGTCAGTGAAATGTGTCATTCTCTTCGGCAGAAAACTATTTTCTTGAAAGATTAAGAGCAAACAACGCTTGCATTCACAGGCTTCTTACTAAAATTATATCTAAACTTATTTTTTTAATATTTTATTTTTATTTATTTGACGGACAGAGATCACAAGCAGGCAGAGAGGCAGGCAGAGCTAGAGAGTGGGAAGCAGGCTCCCCCTGAGCAGAGAGCCTAATGCAGGGCTCGATCCCCAGACCCTGAGATCATAACCTAAGCCGAAGGCAGAGGCTTAACCCTCTGAGCCACTCAGGCGCCCCTTAAACTTATTTCTACATGAAAAATTTTCAAGAGCAATCCAACATGGATTTTCTGGATTCTCTCCTTATAGAGCCACAGACTACCAACTAGTGAATGCATTTGCCTTCAATGGCTATGCCTTCAATAGGACACAGAGGCAGAAGAAAAATTACTAAATTTCCTTACCCCCTGACAAGCCCATAAAATAGGCAGAGTGACATTCCTCTAGGAACTCAACTACCCCCACCTTAAGGCTTTGCTAAGAGCAAAGGGCAATCCTAGCCTGATGATTCCTACCCCCGGACCAGGATCCTGTAAGTCTATTTTAACAATTCCTTTGGACACTATCTCTAAACCCTTCAAGATACAGGTTGACAATCACTCCCAAGCATATGGCCCACTGATACACATCTAAAGGGTCTCACGAAAAGGTTTTATTACTGGTAATGAATAACCTTTTTCCCAACAATAGCTAGCCCCTCAAGGTCCTGAAACCTTGCTTCCAAGATTCCTTAGAGACTTATGCCATCCCTAACCCCCTTCCAACTTGCAAGCCTATAATGCACCACTCCTCAAAACCCCAGAGTAGCAGCTCTTTCTGCCCATGGGTCCTATCCCTGTGCTTTAATAAACCACCATTTTGCGTCAAAGACATCTCAAGAATTCTTTCTTGCCCACTGGCTCCAAACTCTACATCACTGAAACTTATCTATACTCTAAGATTTCATCATTTGGTGACCATGAAGGGACTTTGAGTTTTTAGATCTGGACTCTAAGTTTTGGTGCAAAATTGGTGAGTACTTTCTCTCTTCCTTTACTCTCATTTCAGGGGCTTTTCAAGGAGTATGGTCTTATTGGAACACTTTCATGTCAATTGCTCAGGCTGCATGCAGTCCTCTAGACTATGACTACTGAATGGGGAGGAGAATGTCTGCCTTTGGGCTGGAAGTTAGTACCCTGGCTGGAATGGTAATAAGATCCATAAACTTGATGCCCTCTCTTTATTCCTGTTCTTATACAAAGTGGTCTGTCTTGGGCACGGGACAGCCACCTAAGTCACCAGGATGGCTGCCAATCAAGACTCCTGTGTGACGCTTCTTCCTGATTGATCTAATATGATCCCCTCTACATCCTTGGTCTAGCCACTTCTGACCATGGGACCCCCACTGGGAGCTGGCCAAAACCAGTACCTGATTGAATTAAAACCCAACCAGGGATCATTTCCTACGGAATTTGGCTGTAAGGACTATGTGTGTTGGAATGTTGCTTAGACCATGATGGATTTCAGTCTTTACTGTTTCTTGTCAGTGTCCTTCACTACTTAAAGCTACAAAATTGGGTAATTTCCCCTTGCCAAACCTTTCTAGTATTTTCCATGGGTTAAAATAGCAAAGCAGTACAAAAATTTCAGGACAGATGATGGCATGGCACAGCACGGTATTTTAGTCCATTCATCAGGCATCCATCGGCAGCCTAGGATGTGATGGGGTAGTGGAGGGCATCAGTACCCCTTCAAGGCCTTTTACAGCAGGAATGCCTTCCCAGGGAAGGCAGGATACTGATCAATAGTGATGTCTTGTGTGAGGGATGCCTCCGGTCCCTTTTGACAAAGGGGAACCTCTGACATATCTGGTGTGGGACCCCACCCAGGAGTCAGCGGGGATTTAATAATAGACCTTCCTTACTTTTCTGGGAGCACGGCCTCAGTAGGCTTCTTTGGTTTCCAAGGACTCTACCTTGGAGTGCCCTTTTAACCCACTGGAAACAAATTGCATTATAAAACTCAGGAAAGGACTGAGCTCCTGTATCACTGCATGGCCTCAGTAGGATCTATCAGTTAGATCCCCTCTGTAGGAAATAGGGCAAATGGACTGGGATACCTTCATTGCTCATACCTAGGCCTTCATGGCTCTACACTTTAAGGAATATTCCTAAGCAGCTGCTGAAACTCCTTTTGTTTCAGGCAAATTCCCTGTCTTTTCTGGCCCGACATGGATTGCCTAACCCTTCCCTCCTTGTTGGTGGGAAAACATGACATCTGCTCCTCTGTTGGAGCTGATGACCTCTAAAACCAGGAACACTTTCTCTGCCTTCTGGCAGCACTTTGTTTCTTCTGTCTTCCCCTTCTCCTGTTTCTGCACCAACCTGGGTATGACTTGGATAACTGGCTTCTAGACCATCTTCAGTGCCTCCTGCACCATGGCACCTCCTCTCTTCTCTCTCAAGGAACAAGAAGAGCATCCCCTGGACCTAACACGCCCCACTCCAGATTTCCCCACCCTTGTCTCAAGTAAACATTGGAAAGTGGAGTGGGCCCAGGTGGAACATAAATCAGTATTTGAACTAAGTTAAGTCTGTTTGTTTAATTAAGATAAATGTGTCTTTTGAGTTACTATCATTAAAGATGACACTTCAAAGTTTACTAAAGGTCAAATAAGCTCGTGTTATCTGTTGAAATTTGTTAGCAAAGAGATGACTAAAATGATGGTTAATATTCTGTCTCAAATTTCTTATGGGTACTTGCTGAGATAGCTTTCAAAAGTTTCTGGTAACCTAAAAGTTTAAAGTTTTGCTTGGATGACAAATGAAATTAAATTTATTGGACATCTAGGTCTTTTCCAAATAGGATAAGGTGCTAAAACATTGATTACTGGACATAGGTTTGTACTTTTAACTTACTGCAAAAAATTAAAAATATTTAAATTTGTTGGCAAACATATTGTGTGCTTAACTGATTCATAAATTTGCCATCTAAAAAATTATCTTGTAACAGTTGACAATCGGTTAATATTTAGCCATCACTAGAGATTAAGGTGCTTCTAAGAGTACAGAATTCTGCTAAGTGTAACTAAGACTGATGGAAATAAGGAAAACAACTCTGTATGTGTAAAAGTAGAAGATATGTAAGCAAGATATAAGGAGTGGGAATGCATTTTGTTGAAGGTAAAGGAAGGTAATTTTGTCCTAAATGAGATGGTTGTTGGTAAGGAAATGGCTTGGGACAAAATCTGAATGGAAAGGAAATGCAAACCTTGTAGAAGGTTTGTGAAGGGAAATCTTTGGAATGGAATTTTAGGTATGGTCAGGATGGACTAAAGATTGAAATGAATTTTAAAAAGGCACTGGTATAGAAAGCTGGTTTTCTCTCTGTTCAAAAAGACAAAGTTTTCTTAGATTAATTGATCTGCTGTTAAGAAGAAAATGTAAATAGATTTCTCTTTGCCTGCCCAGAAAAAAAATAGTTTCTATGTTTTGTTTTATTAGATCTTTAACATCCCTAATCCTATTTAGGCATGTGCTTTAAAAGGTTTTAACAAACTTTCCCAAGATTTAAATCTTGAACAAAGTCTTGACTAATTAGGCTTGCTTATTTGGTATGGTACATTCTGGTTCTGGCTGTAAAAGTGTTATGTGCCAGTGTGTCATAGGATAACTGAGTTTCCTTGGCTATAGTATCATAGTGAACTCTTATTTCAGATCATTAACAATGTCCATTTCTGAGTTTTTTTGTCACTTATAATTGTTCTAATTCTCGTGTAAAATGAGTTTTGTCTTCAAGGAGATTCATATAAAGGACTTTCAGGACAAATACAGGTATTCAATATATTGAAAATCCTAAAACTGGAATGGGTAAGAATTTCCAGAACTAACTAAAGCTACATTCAAACTAAACCAGAGTTAGTAACATGGGACTAAATGAACTAAAAGATTATAGTGTTATGTCTCTTATTTTAGACATTGCTTGTTCTCTAATTTTGCTCTTTCAGACTAAGGAAAATTTTACTTAAGTTATCTGTGACTTACAAAAATGTAAAAATATTCATTTGTAACAAATCAAAGCATTCTTTTTCTTTATCTGAACCCTCTGAAACTCAAGGTCTCAGAAAGTATTCTTTCTTCCATGCAGTCATTTGCATAAGTTCAATAAGAATCTGTTCTCCTTGTAACAGGACACTATTGGAAACATTGGTTATTTTACCAAGGCTTTGACTAAAATGTCATATTTGAGAAAGACATGCATAGACTCACTCACCAGACAGCTTTAAGGAATTGAGATTGACTTAATGAAACCTGGAGCCATAAAGCCCCTTGGAACTGTGGGCCTGATACCTTGCTTACGGAGTTCGCAGCAGCCTCAACAGGTGAGTAAAGAATGTCACTTCCTGTCAGGTACAGGAACCTCAGGATATTTGGGGGACCTCTAACAGGACTCTGCCCAAATCGACAGGTATTGCAGGCATGTCTGATGGCAAGTACTTGTCTTGGCTTCTGGCCTCGGAGGCTACTAAAAGTTCAACCTAGATATTCCTTATAAGAAGTTCCAGCAAAGCAGATTCTAAAAGATTTATATGATCACTCATTGTTCTTGCTGAACTTATGTAAATAATTAGGCCAACTTTGTTAAAACTGGACTTGTTTTTCAAATAAATTAGTCCTGACTTGGCTATCTCTGGAAATGAGGGTTATTTTAGAGTGAAAAATTCTGGGGCACCTGGGTGGCTCAGTGGGTTAAGTCGTTGCCTTCAGCTCAGGTCATGATCTCAGGGTCCTGGGATTGAGTCCTGCATCGGGCTCTCTGCTTGGTGGGGAGCCTGCTTCTCTCTCTCTCTCTCTCTCTCTGCCTGCCTCTCTGTCTACTTGTGATCTCTCTCTGTCAAATAAATAAATACAATCTTTTAAAAAATTCTGTTTTAATAACACACCTTGGTGAATGTTAAATTCTAGATTTGATTGTCTTTAAATGTTGTTTACCTAAGCTATACAATTTGAGGTAAACTTCAGAAAGGTTGCACAATAGCTTGTTTAGACAATCTTCTTGCTTTTTATTCTGTGGGGATTATACATGATTAAACAACTGGAAAATGGGATTGATTCCCCAACAATTATATAACTTAACTATAACCTTTACCAATTCTGTGTGGTTGGGATAATAAAATTGCCCAAAAGTCAAAAGCAGACCCTACTCCATAGGATTAACTATGGACTTGTGGAGATAATAAATGATGCCAATTTCTTTATGACTGGATTGGATGATGCACATGATTAAACAACTGGAAAATGGGATTGATTCCCCAACAATTATATAACTTAACTATAACCTTTACCAATTCTGTGTGGTTGGGATAATAAAATTGCCCAAAAGTCAAAAGCAGACCCTACTCCATAGGATTAACTATGGACTTGTGGAGATAATAAATGATGCCAATTTCTTTATGACTGGATTGGATGATGCATGTGGGACTCCCCTTATCTCTTGACAAGTTTTCTCCCACTTGCCAGTAATTAGGATATTATTAAGGCTGGACCACTCAAAAAGAGCTTTTTAATGGTCTCATCCCTTAGTCATATTTATCCTAAAAGCCACCTCTATTAAGGTACAATTGCAAACAAAGGCTTTAGCTAAGCATACAACAGTGCTCTTGGTAAAGGGAGCCTCAAATCTAACTGTAGGACAGTCCCTGACTATAATGACTTCACATCAGGTCCAGATTTGTCTTCGAAACCAAAGGCCACCCACCAATGGATGATGGAGGCCAACTTATTAAATACCAGGTTTCACTTACAGATATGCCTGAAATAATACTCAACCTATCAGACTTATCTACCCTTATATCTGGACCTGACCATTCAGAGGTTATTGATCTTGTTTACTCTAATGACCAGATTTAAGATGCCCCTATTAAAAATAAATGACAGTTGGTTTATTGAAGACAATATTTATAGTTTTCATAAAAAGAATAAGAAAAGCTGGGTATGCCATAGTGCTCACTAGTGCTTTGCAACTGCCAAAACCTAAAAAATAAATATTAATACTGACTCCAAATATGCTTTTCTAGTCCTATATGTCCATGGAGCAATTTGGAAGAAAAGGGGATTATTATCAAGCTATAACTCCACAATCAAATACAGGCCTAAAATTATTACTTTTCTTAAGGCTGTACACCTACCTAAAGGAGATAGCTATAATTCACTTCAAAGGATGTCAAAGGATATGACCTTAAGATCCAAAGTAATATAAGGTTTACACCAGGCCAGTGATTTGGGCAAAAAGGCCATGGAGGTGACAAAAACTTTGTGAAAGAAAACTGTCCCTAGGTTTGGAGTCCCTTGGTCCCTACAAAGTAACAATGGACTGCCTTTATTACACATTAAAAAGATGGCCCTCCAAAACTAAACAGCCCTTGAGATTTTAACTGCAGTTATAGAAACCCAGAATTGGAGGATTGTCTCCTAATGGGACCTGATGGTTATATGGCTCTAATTTATGTTCATGGCTTCCCCAGGGTGGATAGGTCACTGTACTTTGGGTTTTGCCCAGAATCATGGATGCATTATTAAAACCATTACCAACCTGGCCAACCTTCCAAAACTTAAAACAATGGTGAGCTCATTCTGTGTCTCATTGGTGCGACCAACTAACCACCATTTTTGTTTCCCCTTTGGGACTGAAAGGTGTTTTTTGGCACATAAAAGGTCTTAACAAGTATATGGTTAAATACCATAGTGATACTCAAAATAGCATTTCTCTATTAAATAACTGAAACACAAAAGGTGTAAAGCAGTTTTACAAAATAAAATCACCTTAGCTGTCCTAAGAGCAGCACAGGGCAGCACATGTGCAGTTACCAGAACAAAATTCTGTGTGTACATCCCAGATTATCATAAAAATGTCACCAGATTATAACATAAGATATGAATACCCAAATTGGGATTCTACAAAATCCTTCTTTTTCTCTCAGTGATTGGTTGAGTTCCTGTTTTAAAGGAGGATTATGGTCAACAATTAAAGATTGTTATTGAACTTCTCATTGTTAGCCTTACTAATCTTAATGTGTTGCCTTGCTCAGTGTGTCTCTATTTGGTGCTGAGACTCAATTGCTACAATGACTTCTCATCGACAGATGATCCTTACCACTCACAGAGACACTTCTTTACTGTCAGCATTGGGTTCAGCTGGCTCTGTCTTTTGTAATTCCCCTACACATTCCTCGACTGACCAATACTGACCCGTAGGTATGGACGGCCTACGCTCCTATTCAGCAGGAAGAAGTTATAGAACATGAGAACTTCTACCCTCAGCAACCTTAAAAATTTAAGGGTCAAGATTGTTCAGGGGAGAATGATGTGGGAAACAGAGGCAGAAGAAAAATTACTAAATTTCCTTTCCCACTGACAAGCCCTTAAAACAGGCAGAGTGACATTCCTCTAGGGACTCAACTGCCTTCACCTTAATGCTTTGCTAAGGGCAAAGGGCAATCCTAGCCTGAAGACCCCTACCCTCAACCAGGATCCTGTAAGTTCTACTTTAACAAATTCCTTTGGAAATCTTATCTTTAAACCCTCCAAGATAGTGTTGACAATCACTCCTAAGCATATGGCCTACTGATACACATCTAAAGGGTCTCATGAAAAGGTTTTATTACTGGTAATGAATAACCTTTTTCTCAACAATAGCTAGCCCCTCAAGGTCCTGAAAACCTTGCTTCTAAGATTCCTTAGAGACTTATGCCATTCCCTAACCCCCTCCCATCTTGCAAGCATATAACGCACCACTCCTCAAAACCCCAGAGCAGCAGCTCTTTCTGCCCATGGGTCCTATCCCTGTGCTTTAATAAACCACCATTTTGCATCAAAGACATCTCAAGAATTTTTTCTTGTCCATAGGCTCTGAACTCTATGTCATTAAACCTTATCTATATTCTAAGACTTCATCAAGTGTATCAACATACTGTTTTCAAGAGCTCTGACCTACAAGTCAAGTAACCTGGAGTTTAGTTCCTGAGCTGTAGCTCTTTATATATACAATCACGAATTTTAAATAGCTTATTTCTAAGGAAGCTTTCTATTCTGCTACACTGTTGTTTCATGAAGTCTTCCACTTCAACAGACAGATAACCCAAGTATAATAAGTGATGTCTAATTATCCCTGAATCTTTCTCTTCTAGAAACTAGTTGGAAAAATAAGTCCTTGTTTTTCCTGATGAGTGTGACATAAAAGTATGCCTTCTAGTGACCACTCAATAAAACAGTTCTTTACTTAGTTTTCAGGGATGAAATTGTTGATATTAGAATTGCAAACATATAAAACTCTTCTGCCTACTGTGACTTAATCAGGAACTCCAAGAAACCAATAATTTCATTTGGGGAAAAGTAACTATAGAAGACACCTAGAATACCTTTGATCTGAAGACAAATGAGGAAAACCCAGCTTTCATCCAATCTGACTCAGAGTCAAAGCTGAAATACAGAAATCCACAGGCCTATCTCCATGTGCCAAGATTCACTTAGGGCCACACATTCATTATAGGTATGAGAGAACTCAGGGATATTACATCAAAAATAGTAGTGCCAATAATATTATCACCGCTTAAACTTACAGAGGATTTTAGAGTTTATAAAGTTTACCATCATGTTCTCAAAGCTCTATTTAATGTCTTCTCACTTCTATCTCAGTTTTATCTCAAAATATCTCAAAAAGTTGCTATTAATCCTTCTGAAATATTATTTTTCTTGCGTGTCATGTAACTGATTCTTCCTTCTTTCAAGAGTAAACTTAATTATCACCTCCACAGTGGGATCCTTCCTGACCACACTACCTGAAGTCTCTTGTTATGCTCTCACATTAAACCCCAAACCCCTCCTTCATGGTACTTATCACAAATTGTAATTCCATATTTATGTGTTTACTTTTTTAGTATCTGCATTTACCATTAGAATGTAAGCTTAATGAAAGCAAGTGCTATGTCAGTCTTATTCATTGCTGAATCCCCATGGCCTAGCACAGAGCCAAGCAACATAGTAAAGGCTCCAAATGTACTTGATGAATGAATAAATAAATAAAGATACATATTCACTCATTCTTTACAACAACATTATTGAATAGGTAGAGCAAGTACTAGTATACTCATTCTCTAGTTGAGGTCACTAAGGTCTATAGAAACTAAATGACCTAGTAACACAGCTATGAATGATGGAACTGAAATTCAACTTCTGAATTTCTTACTCTAAATCCAATGGACTTTTCATTACACCACATGTTTGGTAAATCCCTAATTACTAGTAATACCATTTCATTTAATCACTGATACCTCCTCTATAGTCTCTGGAAATGAATTCTAGGCACCAGAGATGAATATGCATCATAGCTTCCTTGAAGAAGAGTTACCCAGGAGTGCCTGGGAGGCTCAGTTAAGTGTCTGTCCCAGGATCCTGGGATTGAGCACATCTTCTGGCTGCCTGCTCAGCAGTGAGTCTCCTCCTCCCTCTCCATCTGGACCCCCCTTGTGCTCTCTCTCTCTCTCAAATAAGTAAATAATATCTTTTTAAAAATAAGAGTTACCAGATTATCTATGTCCTTTTCAAAAGCAGACCTCCCTTTCATCCAGACATTCAGGATTCCCAAAATTCGATAATAGTGAATCTCAAAACCTGTAAGTCCTATATGTAACTTATAAGCTATAGCTCATGTGTCACACTTAATGTCATTTTGCTGAACAAAAGATTTTAGAGTTATATATCCAAAAAATATAAACAAAGTAAAATGGGTTGACTATATACTATAGTTCAAAATGGACTGTTCTTATAAACATAGTAATAATAACTACCACTAGGAAAGTCAATACGTATTCATGGGCAATCACTTTAAGCATATTTTCTAGAGCCCTTGTATCTAAAATTACCTGCTTGATAAAATATATAAAAGAATGAAGCTACATGGTCACAATTTTTTTTGTAATATTTCTGTAAATTAGAGAGTGCAGAAATCCAAGAAATTAGTTAGTTTATTGTATTAGATGTTAGTTTATTGTACTCAGCCACTCTTGGTTTAGGTTATTTAACAGCATACAAGATTATAAGAGCTGGGAAAAATGACAATTTATTTTTAATTCCATGATTTAAAGAGTATTTGATATTTAAAGGCTATTACTTTTAAGAAGCAAATTAATTATTGTGACTTTAAGACTTAACCATGACAGCAAGTTAAAAAAAAAAAAGTCCTTTGTAAAGCAAAAGTAAAACTTGGTTCCCTTTATGCTCGAGAGATGTCAACAGTTCCATCTGATAGTCTGTTCAAGAATTTTTGTGCACTCTTCACATAGACTCAAGCCCCAAGGGTTTTGCAAGCAATAAGGCAGGTTTTCCATTTTCTAAAATAAATCTAGCAGAGTGAGGACATATGGTGGTAAGAAATGTAAGAAAGGTACAGAAGAAAATATTTTCCTTGTTTTTAAGTAGAAAAATAAAGTGGAACTCTTAAATGAGAGACTAGTTAATTGCTTTAGCGATATTGTAGTGAAAAGCCCAAAATATTTATTTCAGGTACAACTTTACACAGTTCCTCATAACAGGCTTGAGAGAGCTATAATACAGGCACTGTTAAACCCAACATTACCTAAAAGGAACAAAAGTAGTCACAGAATTAAATGAATTAGCCAAGAATACATGATTTAACGACAGAGCAGGGAATTATATTGGTTTCCTATTGTCACAATAACATATAATTACAAATTTAGTGGCTTCAATCAACACAGATTTATTCACCTACAACTCTGGAGGTCAGAATTTGAAATTAGCCTAATTGGGCTAAAATTAAGATGGTGGTAAGGCTAGTTTCTTCTGAGGGCTCTAGATGTAATTGATTTCCCTAGCCTCTTATAGTTTCTAGAGACTACCTGCACTTCTTGGCTTGTATTCCCTTCCTTGTAGCACTCTAACCTATTATTTCCATTATTATATCTCCTATTTCCCCTTCTGTCATCAAATATTCCTTTGCTTCCTTCTTATAAGAATCCTTGTAATTACAATTAGGTCCTACTTAGATAACTTAAGATAATCTCCCCATCTCAAGATCATAAATTTAATCATACCAGCAAAGCCCGTTTTGCCATATGAGGCAATATTACCAGGTTCCAGAGATTAAGACTTGATATCTTTGAGGGCTAGATCTAGCCTACCTCAGGAAGAACACCAAATTCAAATACATTCATGTTTCACCCACTAAACCAAAGATGACTTGCTCATGGTAATATGGCCTCCATGGGTTGTTTCTGGTTTTCTGTGCGATCCTGGGATTCTGGTGAAATAAATAATCCATTCTCAATCTTCTCTCTCTCTCTCCTTCTCTCTCATTTACACATTGTTAAAACAGAGTATCAATGTAATTTAAAATTTAAAAAATTAACAAACATAGAGTAATAATAAAAATATAAAGAAATATTTGAGTTGAATATTTTCAACAGAGCAAAACATTTTCACAGTAAAAAAAAGATTGTTAAATTCTACCTTTAAGACTGTCAGCAGTAGACTAAGATGCAGAGTAAAAGCTTATATACCAACATTTGAAAGATGGCTGGTAATTATCTAGTGAGTTCAAGTATTACAAATGAAAAACTTTACATAAACCAGATAATTCCTATCCCTCCTTCATCCCATGTAACCCCCAAAATATTTTTACCTCTATAGATAAAAAAAAAAACTGGTATTACATCTGAATTATGAAGCTTAATTTTGACGTCAGCTGCCTAATTAAAACCACATATATTCTCTCAGTGACCTCACTGGTGAGCTGTGTGACCTTGATCAAGTCTTTTCATCCTTCTAAAACTCACTTTCATATTTGAAATAAGTTTAAACAAGATATTAAAAGTTATTAACATGAATGACATAAATTGCCAAATAGAATAGATGTCCTTATTATAGTGAAATATAGAGCAATCTAAAAATACTAATTAAAGCCAAAAAATTCTAATCCTCACTTTGCTACCACTTCTTTAAGAATTCTAAGACTAGTCATTTAATATTATCATATCTTGGGTTTCTGCCATTCACAAATGCTTAGCAACCTTCATATGAATTAAACATTCTATTGTTTGTCATCTTCACGAAGCTTTGAGAAGAACTACTAAGAATTATATTATATCATAAAATCTATCTATGAAAGACGCACAGCAAATATCATCCTCAATGGGAAAAGGCTTGCAGCCTTCCCATTCAGATCAGGAACACGACAAGGATGCCCACTCTCACCACTCTTGTTCAACATAGTATTAGAAGTCCTAGCAACAGCAATCTGACAACAAAGAGAAATACAAGGTATCCAAATTGGCAATGAAGAAATCAAACTCTCTCTCTTCACAGATGACATGATTCTTTATATGGAAAATCCAAAAGACTCTACCCCCAAACTACTAGAACTCATACAGAAATTCAGTAATGTGGCAGGATACAAAGTCAATGTATGGAAACCAGTGGCTTTCTTATACACTAGCAATGAAAATACAGAAAGGGAAATTAGAGAATCGATTCCATTTACTATAGCACCAAGAACCCTAAGATACCTGGGAATAAACCTAACCAAAGAGGTAAAAGAACTGTACTCGAGGAACTACAGAACATTCATGAAAGATATTGAAGAAGACACAAAAAGATGGAAGACCATTCCATGCTCTTGGATTGGAAGAATAAACATTGTTGAAATGTCTATACTGCCTAGAGCAATCTATACTTTTAATGCCATTCTGATCAAAATTCCACCAGTATTTTTCAAAGAGCTGGAGCAAATAATCCAAAAATTTGTATGGAATCTGAAGAGACCCTGAATCGCTAAGGAAAGGGCATCACGTTACCTGATTTCAAGCTTTATTACAAAGCTGTGATCACCAAGACAGCATGGTACTGGCATAAAAACAGACACATAGACCAGTGGAACAGAGTAGAGAGCCCAGATATGGACCCTCAACTCTATGGTCAATTAATCTTCGACAAAACAGGAAAAAATATACAGTGGAAAAAAGACAGTCTCTTCAATAAATAGTGCTGGGAAAACTGGACAGCTATACGTAGAAGAATGAAACTCGAACATTCTCTTACAGCATACACAAAAATAAACTCAAAATGGATAAAAGAGCTCAACGTGAGACAGGAATCCATCAGAATCCTAGAGGAGAATATAGGCAGTAATCACTTCGATATCAGCCACAGCAACTTCTTTCAAGATATGTCTCCAAAGGCAAAGGAAACAAAAACCAAAATAAACTTTTGGGACTTCATCAAAACCAAAAGCTTCTGCACAGCAAAGGAAACAGTGAAGAAAACAAAGAGGCAACCCACAGAATGGGAGAAGATATTTGCAAATGACAGTACAGACAAAAGGTTGATATCCAGGATCTATAAAGAACTCCTCAAACTCAACACACACAAAACAGACAATCATATCAAAAAATGGGAAGAAGATATGAACAGACACTTCTCCAATGAAGACATACAAATGGCTATCAGACACATGAAAAAATGTTCATTATCACTAGCCATCAGGGAGATTCAAATTAAAACCACATTGAGATTTCACCTTACACTAGTTAGAATGGCCACAATTAGCAAGACAGGAAACAAGGGGATAGAGGGGATGTGGAGTAAGGGGAACCCTCTTACATTGTTGGTGGGAATGAAAGTTTGTGCAGCCACTTTGGAGAACAGTGTGGAGATGCCTCAAGAAATTAAAAATAGAGCTTCCCTATGACCCTGCAATTGCACTACTGGGTATTTACCCCAAAGATAAACAGATGTAGTGAAAAGAAGGGCCATCTGTACCCCAATGTTTATAGCAGCAATGGCCACGGTCGCCAAACTGTGGAAAGAACCAAGATGCCCTTCAATGGACGAATGGATAAGGAAGATGTGGTCCATATACACTATGGAGTATTATGCCTCCATCAGAAAGGATGAATACCCAACTTTTGTAGCAACATGGACGGGAATGGCAGAGATTATGCTGAGTGAAATAGGTCAAGCAGAGAGAGTCAATTATCATATGGTTTCACTTATTTGTGGAGCATAACAAATAGCATGGAGGACAAGGAGAGTTAGAGAGGAGAAGGGAGTTGGGGGAAATTGGAAGGGGAGGTGAACCATAAGAGACTATGGACTCTGAAAAACAATCTGAGAGGGGTTTGAAGCGGCGGGGGGTGGGAGGTTGGGGGAACCAGGTGGTGGGTATTAGAAAGGGCACAGATTGCATGGAGTACTGGGTACAAAAAACAATGAATACTGTTATGCTGAAAATAAATAAGATAAAATAAAATAATATATTATATGCTAATTGTCTTTAATATAAGAAATATGACCCATTTGCTTAGTCATAAAGATCTTAGGTAGATAAAAGCAGGGAAACTTGCTTAAAATCTCTCTTGAGGAAAAAAAAAATTGGGGATTGAACTTTAAAATAGACCTGCATTTGGCTCTTTCTGCCAAGCTCTTTCCATAACTCTGTAGATTATATAGTCAGAAAGTTTTATATGGAGTTTAAGTTATATTGACAATCTATAACATGCTGACTCTGTTCACTGTCATATGTCTTTCTCAACAAAACAATCAGGCAGGCAGGCACAATTCTTGTGGTGCCAGATTAGATAGTTCAGGGCTCTGATCATAGTTTCTTACAGACAATTACCAAATGACCAGATCATTGGAAAAATGCTCAATTGTTCCATATAGAAATCTCACCCTACTCTTCCATTACTGACAATATTCTGGAACCTCCTATTTTCAATTCTCTATACTATATCAAGGGAAACTGAGACTATTCAATTTAAATAAATATTGGTTTATTCACTTCTGTAACAAATCACCACAAATTTAATGGCTTAAACTAACAGATATTTGTTACCTTAAATTTCTAGAAGTCAGAAGTCCAACATTTCTCAGTGGGCTATAATCAAGGTGTTGGGAAGGCTGTGTTCTCTTCTGGAGACTATAGGAGAGAATCCATTTTGTATCTCTTTGCAGCTTCTAGAAGCTTTCTGAATTCCTTGGTTCATGGCCCATTTCTCCATCTTTAATCCATAAATGGCTGTCAACTTGTTCTCATGTCAATCTGACACTGATTGTCCTGTCTCTATCTTTCACTTATAACAAACTCTGTGATGACATCAGTCCCTTCTGTATAATCCAAGATATTCTCCCATCTCAAAATCTTTAATCACATCTGCAAAGTCCTTTTTGCTATGTTAGGTAATATAGTTACAGGTTCCAAAGATTAAGATGTGGCTATCTTTGGGAGGCCATTACTCTGTCTACCACAGTTAGCCTTAACACTAATAGTTAATCCAATGTGATTGTATGCAGGCATTCATCTATGTTAATTCACCCAATAAATGTAGCCAGTATAGTCAAATGATCATAAAAATAACCCTCTTCAATTTGCCCTAATAGAAAAAAGGAGATTTGAAAATTACTTTTCTACTTAACTATAAAACTTAAGCACAGCTCTTATCTCTGTCACATTTATTCCAAGTGTTGTTGCCATCAGATTCTCTCTCAGTCACAGGGACAACCTGAACACATCATTCATCTTAATGTGCTTTTATTAAAATTCATCAAATTTCTCAGAAATATAAGCATATATATCCCAAACTACACTGAATACTTACACCAAGGTTTCAGGATTAAAAACTTTAAAGATAATTAGCGAGACTTAAATTAGAAACTCACAGTCAGGATAGTAAATGACAAAATATATGCATTATATGGAATATTTGAAAGAACTAAGAACAATCAGTCTGCAGACAGATATTCAAAAACTATTTTCAAAAAACTTCAAGAAGTCATGATGTGGGTCTTACCTTAGGTAAAGGGATCTAATACCAAAGAGATGATTTAGTTCCAAATTAAAAAAAAATTCAGACCACTGGTAGAAGTTTGAATGAACCATAATTTGACTTAATTTAAAATTACTTTTTAAAAAAATATTTATTTGAGAGAGAGAGAATGAGTGGGGGGCAGGAGCAGATGGAGAAGCAGGCTCTCTGCTGAGCTGGATGCATGATGTGGGGCTCTATTCCAGGACACTGGGATCATGACCCAAGCCAAAGGCAGAATGCTTAGCCAGTGGAGTCACCCAGGTGCCCCTAAAATTACTTTTAATAACTGGAATTGTCTAACAATGAAACAACTATTTTTTTTAATAAAGATTTTTTATTTATTCATTTGAGAGTGAGCAAGAGCACCAGCGGGGGCGGGGGGGCAGTGGTCGGGGAGAGGCAGATTCCCTGCTGAGCAGAGTGCTCTGTGCAGGACTGGATCCGCAGGATCACAACCTGAGCCAAAAGCAGATACTTAGCAGAATGAGCCTCCCAGGCACCATCCACGTGCCCCAAAGTGTGAGTGAGAGACAGAGTGTGTGTGTGTTTTGGTTTGTTTTGTTTTTATAGAGGGAGAAATGGGGAGGGTCACAGAGCAAGGAAGAGAGCGAATCTTAAGCAGGTTCCATGCCTAACCCAAAGCCCTACCTGGGGCTTAATCTCAAAACCCTGAGATCATGACCTGAGCTGAAATCAAAAGTTAGATGCTTAACTGACTGAGCCAACCAGGTGCCCATGGAAATAAAATCTTTTAAAGGCATTACATTAGGCCTTACATTAGTCATGGCATATGATTCTCTTCATTATTAATACTGTCATCTATCATAAATGAATGATGCCTAATACTTAGACTTTAGCAAATTACTGATTTCAAAGTGCATAAACTGCTGATTTTGAAATTAATTTAAAGTCAATAAATCACAAGTCTCACGAAATATATATAGCTGGAAATCCTATAGTCCTTGGAAAAGAAGGAAAGAGCCAGAGAGAACACAAAGGGAGAGACAAAAATAAGATGGCTGAGGTGTTATAAATAAAGGAATTAATGAATACACCTTAGATTTTTGTAAAGCATAATTGTTTACACAAAAGATCAAAGCTGGGGTGACTCCAAAGTGAAGGGATTATTGAGTGGACTAAAAGACATTCTGAGGTAATAAAATAGAGGTCTAGCATGCTTTGTTCAAGAATCCCAAGGTAACTGATAGAAATAGGTAATAAAACCACAAATCCTTAACTTGTCATTGTTGCTACATTTGACTTCAATCAGAACTGTATAATAGTACCAGTGCAGAATGTATAAATGTAAGTGAAATGGCAGGAAAAAGGAGTAAAAGTTAAAGTCAATATTAAACTATCACTGTTTTCAGAATAGTGATTCAAGGTGAAGATCATTGTCAGGGCAACTGGAAGACGTAGACAAAATACTTTGGGGCATTTTTTGGAGGTAAGAGAATGCTAATTCCTGCGAGACAGCATACCAACTTGCACAGAAATAGTCCCTAAAGTACTTCCACTTTCAAGCCCCTCATATATATCTTGTTATTTGTAAACCATATAATTTGGTCACTAAAACTGACATCTCTATATGTCCTCCCTTATTCTGGCTCAGGGAAGAGGCTGAGGATTATTCCTGGCTCTTTTCACTCTTGAGTACCTGGGTCTAGAATCTAGCTCAATGGATGACAATAAATATTTTCTGAATGAATGAATGAATATTGGGATAAAAGAAGGGAATGCTCAGCATAGCCTATAGATCCAGAATTGGCAGGGCCTGTCCATCCTAAGATTCAGCACTTGAGTATCTCCACCAAATTTTCATCTAGTATGTGTATGTGTACGTATTAAGTTTGCTCAATGTAGAAGTACTAAACCAGAGCTCTATAAACTCTCTGAAGTTGAATTTAATAATTTAATTTATATGGAGCCTCAAATTTCTAATTTCTTTCCATTTATCTTTGTCTTTTTTATTGAGTTGCTTTCACCAGATCCCAAGTCAGCCCAGAAATTTTGGAAGCTAGGTTAAGATTAGGAGGTGGAGGACTAAATGTAGAAGAACAAATTGAAAAAAAAAAAAAAGATAAATTGTACTTTCTTTTGACTAAAATAATCCACCTCATAGAAGTTAGAGCATAGAGAACAATATTTTCTGAAGAGTAAAGCTAGTTTTTACTGAAGTTTAGAGTAATGTAAGTTGTCCAGCTATTCTTCATAATTTCTGTAAGAACTTTGACTTTCCTGACTATTCTCGTACAAGGGCAATTTAAATTTACAGCTAAAAATAAAGACATTTTACTACATAGTCAACACAGACTTTATATGGTAACTGAAATTAACAAAGACTTTTATACTTTAAAGACAATACTTTCTGAAGTAATTTGTAACTGTCTTGATAAAATGTTCAGTGGACATTTCAACAAAAATGTTTACTTGTTTTCATTGTTTTATAATTACAAATATTCATTTTTCTCTGTCATAATTTCTAAAATACTAATTCTTGAATATTTCAGCCACTAATAATTGAGTTAGTTTAAAGTTGATTATACAATGAAATAAAACAACAATGTTCTGATAAATATAGGCTGGGAAAACTGACGAATAGGATTTTTTAAGGCAAAATTCCAGCTCACTTAGTTTTGTTCCATTTTAATAGCTCTAAGGTAATGTTACTTAATTCTTTTCAACTTTTTTTTCTTTTTATCAAACTACTCAAATCTTAGCCTACCTACTCACCTCTTTTCAATATATAATGCATTTCTTTAGACTTTTTAATCAGGTTTCTGTCCTCAGCATTCCACTGAAACTGCTATTTCCAGGATCACTAATGATTTCCTTACACTGAATTCAACAGCCTTTCTAAATCAGTACTCTGGTTTCTACTAAAGGATGCCACTCTGATCTCTCTTAATGAATCCTGTTATCTGCTGCACCTGCTTCCTTTTACCCTATCCTAAATGTGAACATCCACTAATATCCTGTCCTTGTTCTTAGCCTTCTTCTCATTTCACTCTACAATTCCTCCTTTCAAATGAGCTCATTCTTTCCTTTGGTTTCAAGTACTTATTTCTGAATGACTCCAATATATATTCTCCAGCACCACCTTCCCCAAGTGCTAGCCACACATTTCCCACTAGCAACTACAGAACCCCATTTGAATGACATGTCTGAACATGAATTTAAACAGGCCATCCATTCATGCATCAACAAATATTTATTTGGAAACTTACCATGAATAAGCATATTCTGGACAGTAAGAAGTTCATGATATGGTAGAGAAAGAAGGTAGGTAAATTGTTATCTCTATTGAATTTTCCATAATTTAGCTAGTGGTGATAATGCTGCTGTAAGCATCGGAGTACAGATATCTCTTTGAATTAGTACTTTTATATTCTTTGAGTAAATATCTAGCAGTGCAATTGCTGCATTATAGGGTATTTATATTTTTAACTTCTTGAGGAACCTCCATACTGTATTCCAGAGCTGCTGTACCAGCTTGCATTCCCACCAACAGTATAAGGGGGTTCCCCTTTCTCTTCATCCTTGTTAACATTTGCTGTATCCTGACAGGCTCATCATACTGAGAGGAGAAAAGCTAAGACATAAACTGTAGAAACACTGATGAAGCCTCAAAATCTGTTCTTTTATGTACAGAAACCCACCTTGTGTGACTTAAAACAATTATTGCAGTAGAGACAATATTTATAGATTTAAAAATATTTATAAAAAAACTTAATCTTATTTTATACAACAACACTTCAAGCTATTATTACAAAGCTGTAATCATCAAGACATTATAGTATTGGAACAAAAACAGACACACAGATTAATGGAAGAGAATAGAGATCCTAGAAATGGACCCTCAACTCTATGGTCAACTCAACTAATCTTTAACAAAGCAGGAAAGAATATCCAATGGAAAAAGGACAGTCACTTCAATAAATGGTTTTGGGAAAATTGGACAGCCCATGTAGAAGAATGAAACTGGACCATTTTCTCACACCATATACAAAGATAAACTCAAAATGCACGAAAGACCTAAATATGAGACAGGAATCTATCAAAATCCTTGAGGAGAACACAGGCAGCAACCTCTTCCACCTCAGCCAGAGAAACTTCTCATTAAACACGTCTCCAGAGGCAAGCAAAATGGCACGTTTCCAGAGGCAAGCAAAAAATGACCTATTGGGATTTCATCAAGATAAAAAGCTTCTACACAACAAAGGGAACATTCGACAAAACTAAAAGGTAACCTAAGGAATGGGAGAAGATGTTTGCAAATGGTATATCTGATAAAGGCTGGTATCCAAGATCTATAAAGAACTTAGCAAACTCAACACTGAAAAAACAAATAATCAGTTAAGAAATGGGCAAAAGACATTAATAGACATTTCTCCAAAGAAGACATACAAATGGCCAACAGATAACATGAAAAAAAATGCTCCTTATCCCTTGCCATCAGTGATATACAGATCAAAACCACAATGAGATACCACCTCACACCAGTCAGAATAGCTAAAATTAAGAAGTTAGGAAACAAGAAATGTTGGTGGGGATGCAGAGAACAGGGAGCCCTCTCACAGTGTTGGTAGGAATGCTAGCTCATAAAGCCACTCTAGAAAACAGTATGGAGTTTTCTCAAGAAGTTAAAAATAGAGCTACCCAGGACCCCGCAATTGCACTACTAGGTATTTACCCCAAAGAATTTGAATTTGAATTTGAATTATGTTGGCCTATAGCAATATGAAAATACTTTTTCAGGGAAGAGAATCAAAATCATAAGGGTTCAATACATGGCACAAACGCTATTTAAAAATCTGCCCTTAGGCAATTTTATTAGCAACAACAAAAAAAGAACTAAAACGTATCTGAAATTGATGCTACTAACCAACCTCCCTACTTTCCACAGTCTCACCTAACTCTCATGTAAAGAGTATGGATGAAGACACATTTGCCTGGTTAGGCATCATTCAATCTTTTTCTTTCTTTTCAGGCATCATCCAGTCTTAAAGAGCAACTATAGACCCATAGTCACATGACAAGATTTTAATGCACTATTGACATAATTTTTGTTTAATACCTATCCACTAAGTGAATGTGTAAGCAACAGAGTGTTTAGGAGTGGGTTCTGGAGTCAGAACAACTTGTGCTCTTTTTTTTTTCTTCTTCTTTTAAGCAGGCTCCATGCTCCATGTAGAACCCAACATGGAACTTGAACTCACAACCCTGAGATCAAAACCTGAGCTAAGACCAAGAGTTGGATGCTTAACCAACAGAACCACTCAGGCACCCCCAAAACAACTTGGGTTCTAATCTCAGTTCTGTTATTTGTAACTCTTTGATCTTGACCAATATACCTAATGTTTCTGGGTCTTAGAAATACTCTAATTTCATTAAATAGATCTAGTAATAGTATTTATATTGATCTTGACCAATATACCTAATGTTTCTGGGTCTTAGAGATACTCTCTCCAATTTTATGGAATAGATCTAATAATAGTACTTATTAGTGTTATTATAAAAATAAAACTAATTAAGATAATGTATGTAAAGCACTGGGCACAGTGTCTGATATATATATGTTGCATAAATAAATGTTAGCTTTTACTATTAATAGTGTCAAATCTTGATTAGTCGTGTTAATGAATGAGTAATGAAACAAAAAGCTCTGGGGCGCCTGGGTGGCTCAGTTGTTAAGCATCTGCCTTGAGCTCAGGTCATGATCCTTGGGTCCTGCGATCAGGACCCATGTCTTTTGGGCTCCCTGCTCAGCAGGAAGCTTGCTTTTCCCTCCCTCCCTCCCCCTGCTTGTGTTCCCTCTCTCACTGTGTCTCTCTCTATCAAAAAATAAAATCCTTAAAAAAAAATCTAATAACACTGACACTGAATACTTCTAAATATATAATCTTTGAATTTGTCATGATATGTTTTAATTTATATTTAAACTTTACCTAATGTTCTGGCAATCTGCAAAACTTCAAACAACCTAATAAAGCCAAAATGTGAGGGACTGGACTAGCAAATAATCCCTTTGCTTAGAATTCTGCTAAACCAAGTGTAAAATGTCAGCTTCCCCTCTCATATTAATAAAAAAAGTCTTCATAAATGAACAGCCCCTTCTCTCTAATTATACTTTCATTTAATTTTGATCTGGATTGGAGGAAGTCATTAAGGACTAGGCATAAAAGGCTTTCTGGTGGGCTACAAAGCAGAACTGAAAGCAAACAGATGGTCATAGTCACTGACAAATTGTCAATATGTTTAATATTTTCAGTAAGAGATGAAATATCACATTCAGGCTTAATTATTCAATTAAGTAGCAGAAAATATTTCTATAAAAAGATATATGTTTGATTGTGCAATGTATATTTTAGAGAAGAATTTAGAGATAAACTACAGAGAATTAGAACATTTGACCTGAATGTGTCTGGGGTTTCAATTTATTTTTTTCCCCCAGGCCAATCCAGGGGGAAAATTGACCTTAAGGTACATAGATCAAAATGCCTCCTCAGTAGAGAAACTAGTTTTTGAGCTAGAGATGAATTCATTTTATCTTTCTCTTCTACCAGATCATAAACCTAAATTTATACTAAATTCCCAAAATACATTCTTCCCTAAAACCATTTGACTTTTAAGTGCTCAAGAATCATCATTACTGATAATTGTGTTTTCCAAGCATCTTTAAGTTGGGCCAAATTATTCCAAAAACTTTTCCATTATTGCTGTGAAATTTAGGAAGTCAGTCATCGAATATAGGGCACCAAGTTGAAAGCACTAATATTGAGTTCCTGCATTAACCTAGAGAATGTTGTCATTTTCCACTGTTTAGAGCATCCAAAAAGTATGTCCAAACATTCAAAGAATAGTTCCTGATTTTGTTCTTTTAAATAGTTTGTAAATACCTTTAAACAGCATCCAAACAAACCTTGAAAGCTATAACAAAGACCATACATCAAATCAATGTTCATTATAAATGCAGACTCAGAGCAGCAAAATACTCTGTCACCTAAAATACAATTAAGTGAGAATCATATAAATGAAGAACTGTAGTGTTTTATTCCACATCTATATTATCCAAATCAAAAAAATACTGTGCCTAGTGACTCATGCTTTGGCAATCACAAGCATTTATTTACTTGTTTTTATAAGTTGTGTACTGAACACTGCCATAAAAAAATTATGTGTATTTCATTTCTTACATGGATAATAGTTTCCTTTAACGGTCATAAAAGAGATCATTTTTAAAAAGTCATTTCATAAATAAACCCCTCAGAAACCATCTATGTATCACAATCTTAACATTTCTACACCAAGCATACCTAGAATACATAGAGATCATAAAACAGAGATTATTATGGGTCCAGGGAAAAGAAGTATGAGAAAAAATCCTCCCAAAACAGTTAAAATTTTCCAAGCAATCATCCCTCTAGCAATTCTCATCAAAACCCAATGCTGATTTTTGTTAAAAGTTTTTGAAGTTTATTAAGATACACAAGGTCTGTGTTTTCTATTCCTTTTCCATTAAATATAAATGTATAATGCATTACAATCTTGACAAAAAAGGTATACACTTCTGTGTTATAGTTGGTCAAGACATGCACAAACAGTTCTGAACAGGCAGAAATCACCTCCTATAGTCAGACAACTTTGGAATTGCATTCCTGCTAAATGATTTCCATAAAAAGAAACTGTATTAAGGTCTGAATTTCTTCTACCTTGACCTATAAAAAATAGTTCCAAATAGGAATGTCTTCTTTATCTCCATGTTCTTGAACGAAAAGTCATTTACCTCACTTACTGACATTCAACTTTAGACATGCTATCCCTCTTCCACATCAGCTCCTCATTTTTCTAATCCCTATATGTGTATATGCTCAGGTAATTCTTCCATATACAGGGGATAGTCATTTCTGTACCTCTCCTCTCATGTTCACATTTATCTTCTCATGCCTCCTCTACATGCCTCACTGGGACAATGTATTTCTTGGTGGTTAAATACATGTTACTGTATTTAAACAGCTTGTGTTGGATTCAAGTTCTGTGGATTTCTAGTTATGTGACCTTGAGAAAGTTGTTTAAACTTTCTGAACCTGTATTTCCTTATCTTAAAAATAGAGATAATCATAAACTTAATTCACAGGACTAGAAATTGTAAAGAAAAGGTGAGATAGTACCTGATACACTTAATTGTTCCTATTATTATCACTTTCTTTTTTTATTATTATGTTACATTAGTCACCATACAGTATGTCATTAGTTTTTGATGCAAGAAAACCATTGCAAAACCAACCTACTTGCTTTCATTTCTAAACTTTTGAGAAGCAAGTGCTGTGTTGGGGCAGAGTTGAGTAAACACTTGAAAACTGTTTTGTTTTGTTTTGTTTTAATCAGTCTATGAAGGAAAAGGAGTCTTGAAATAAGAACAGAACAAGTTAATGTTGTTTTGGACTTAGCATAGATTTTCCTCTAGCTGATAAAACATCTAATATTGGTTATTTTTATAACAGCCACTAGAAGGAATCAGAAAACAGTGAGAAATTACAAATTCAAAACCAAAAGCTTTCTTTTAAATACTCTTCAGAGACCTACACTTAGTAACTTATAGGACTGTCTCATTTTGACCAATTATTGTGTTCCCATTAAGATTTTTGCCCCAAAATTTCTAAATCGTGTGTTAAAAACTATATGGTAGCAATTTTAATGAAACCTTAGTATTTGTGTTATAAATGAAGTATATAACTATTATAAGTATTATAAGTATATAAGTATATAACTATTTGTGTTATAAATGAAGTATACTCACTTTATACTGTTTTAGCACTATTTAAAAGTACCCATGCTTTTTTAAAAAATAATTTATTTTGGCCTTATGCATAATTTTGATAACAGGCTCATAAAACTATAATTAGTAAAACAACATACAAATCTCTACTGATAAGAAAAAAATCAAACAAAACACAAGTAGCATAAATATTTCCTATTTGTATAGTCTTCAGCAATCCAGTCTAACAATGTTCATAATAAGAGACAGCAGTCATTTTTTAAGGCCCTTAGAAACTTAAGTCTTAACAAAGAAAGAGGTACAATTATTCTTTAATAGAAATTATGAAAGGAGTTTATTTTTTAATCTGCTTTTGGGGGAGGGGCAGAAGAGCAAGAAAGCAGAGTAAATGGCAATATTGGAACTGCATATCACCCAAAATGAAACTAACTTCCTGATCTGTTCAGTCTAATAAGGAATTTAAGTAAGGTTATTAAGCTGGTCTTTAAAATTTTACAATTACTGTATTGGATTTGAGACTCAGAGTAACTCAAATATTACTTCAAAATATCAAAATTAATATATGTGGTTAATAATAAAGCAAGAAGCTCATGAAGTGAAGTTCAAAGACAATATGAAAATTTTATGTTTTCAACCTGAACTTGCTAAAAAAATGTCAAGTTTTCTGTCAGAGAACTGTCTAAACACATCCACACATAGTGTCTAGAGAAGACAAATTTCAAAGTTCAAGGTTCTTGTGATTTCACATAACCTTCAGTTTTATCCCAAACCCACCTAGGGGTACATAAGCAAAACAACCAGCAACAGTAAAAACATGGAATAGCTGCTGCTCTAAAGCTCAGAAGAGGAGGCAATTATTACATCCTATATCCAGAACTCTTCTATCTACTCTTGCTACTGTTAGCTTTGTTCGAGTTGTGAAAAACAGGCACTTTCATTTATCATGGATATACAGTCAGGTTACATCCCAGTTTATCCTATTGCTTCCCACAGCCGCTGAAGAATTGTTACTCTAAATTAAAAGCACATGAATCCAGGGAGGAACTGTTCCAGCATTTGAAGAAACAGCAACTGGAGTCTACCACTACACAAACCACTTGTTAGTTCCCTTTTTAGTTCTCAATATATTTGAAGCAGTTAGAACCTGTTAGAAGACAAATCTTTGGGGGAAAAAAAAAGAAGTCAAAATAAGGGACACTATGGAAAGAAAAAACAGGTCCCTTGTTACATTGCTTTTTAAAAACCCCACAATTTTGCACCATTGTTCTCAACTTCACCTCCCGAATTCTGCCTAGTTCTAACACTCTTTTTAGGCTGAGTTTAAACACCCTCTCCTACACACTGGCAAAATGATTCTTTGATTAAAGAGGCCTCACTTCAAAAATAATCGCAATGCCTCAGTAGGCCTCCACTCAATGTCATCAGCCGGCGCATGTTTTACATCCTTACAGAACGGCACGCCAGCCCTTCGTCTCAGTACCTAAAACACAAATGTCAAATTTCCCACTCCTGAAACTCACCAGTCTGTGATTTTATTTGACTTCTTCCACTAACCTTAAAGACCCTATATACATATATACCACCTTTCCCCATCTACCAAAACTCAGTAGCTTTTCTTTTCCCTCAAAGAAGAAATGTGATCTTAACATCATAAGGCAAACAAAGCTAAACTCCACGGAAAAATGAAATCGAAGCAACAAAGGAAAGAAAGAGAAGGGCAGGACGCGGAAGACGCTTGTGTCCTCTGAAGGAACAGCTGCCCTGATGAACTTCTGCAATTTAACGGTTCTGGGGCAATAGGAGATAGGTGTGTAGGAAAACAAAGGCGGTTTCCCCACCCTCCTTACCGCCGTAGAACCAGAGGAAGATGCAATATACACACGGATCACCATCCTGGGAACAAATGCCGCTGTTCTTTGGGTCGTGCAAACGGCTAGAGAGCAGCTGCCGCAAAGGCTGGAATCGAGGTAGAGGTGGAAGAAAGGTGGGAAGAGAAGGGTGGGGGAAGGTAGAAGGGGAACTCGCCCGAGTCCCGCCTCCTCCTTTGACTGCTTTCAGTGAGCTCAGAACACTGCAGTCCCAGCCCCAAAGCCTGGAAAACACAGGCTCCTTTGCATCCTTCCTTCCTTCCTTCCTTCCTTTCTTTCTTTCTCTTTCTTTCTTTTCTTTCTTTTTTTTTTTTTTAAATAGGGAATCTCGAATAGCACCGCGAGATCTGTTGAAACAGATCTGTTGACTGTTCTATCCCCAAGAAGTGGTAGAGGAGAAAGAAAAAACAAAAGGGAGCATTGAATTAAATTACATTAGAATGAAAGACATTTTACCACAGAAAGTCAAAGTTCTGCGCATAACTTCCTGCTTAGAAATGTATGCAAATAAGAAGACAGATCTTCCTTGAAAGAAGACTGTTGAATCCAGAGCCCATGCCTTCAAAGCCTTGCGCATTTTAAGACTTCTATTATGTAATGATCATTTTGAAGTTAGCTGGTAGCAGAAATCCGGCACTGAAGAAGTGAGCAATGGCACAAAAGATTTAAGAAAAGTTTCAAGTTTCCCTAAGACCAGAAATGGCAGGATTGGCTTCCTTTATGAGTTTTACTTTTTGTTAAGATAGTGAATCCTGTCTCTGAAAATTTTCAGGAGGCCTGACTGGCAAACTCAATAATGGAGGAATAAATTGCAAACAATAAAAAATTGAAAATACGGTATAAGAAAGTGAATGATTTTTGTTTTGTTTTATTTTTTAATTGACTGAAGAAAGGGAGTTGAGTTATATGTTGCAGGGATGTTGAAATGATGAACAGAAAGAACAAATGGTTATTTGTAGCTCTAAGGAGATGTATAAACAATCGATAATGTTCAGAGAGGGACCGTATTCTTAAGAGTATAATTTCATTTTCCCAGATTATGTCAAATGAACAGAAATAAGAAACTTGCAAGATGAATGAGAGTGAGTTGAAGGAGTCAGTCACCTGTCCTGCTTCTTTACTTTTCCTTTGCAGTCCTTCCTCCTTCTCCATTCCAGTGGTGTAATCACTTTTGTCTAGAATCAATAATTGTAATACCTTATCTTAACTGTTCTCTGTTCACAGATCTCCCTTCTTCAGAATATGTGATTCATACAACAACCTTGAGAGGTATATGTTATTATAACAATTTTGTAGATGAAGAAACTAAGACTCAGGAAAATAAGTAATTTCCCCGATGTCTTTAGCTGGTAAATTCCAGAATCAGGACTCAACCTCAAGTCTAACCAACTTCAAAGGTTCCCTGCTAACCATCTCTATATCACATCCCTGAAACAGGGAAAGTACTTAATAATTGTTAGCTGTTTTTCCTCCTAAAATTTTACTTTCATATATCAATAAAGACAATGTAGGCTGAAATACTTTGGATAGTTCTTCAATGACTATCAAACAAAACCTAAATTATGTTTTTGAGGATCTCCTTCCATGATCCTACCCTACAATATCCATAGTCTTACCCATTGCTCCTCTAAACTTCCCTGCATAATCATTATTGATTCCTCATTGGAATCACCATATTTATTCTAATTTTCATGCCTTTGCTCTTTTTATCCCATTCTTCACTCTCCCTCCATATTCTTATACGCTAGGCACTCTTATTTTGGAAACACCACTACACAGTGTAGCAAAATTTTAAAAAATTCAAATGTACCTATCTTCTTATTTAAATATAAATAATATAAATGTTAAATAAAATATAGTAATATTGACTTATTTCACTCAGCATAATCTCTTCCAGTCCCGTCCATGTTGCTACAAAAGTTGGGTATTCATCCTTTCTGATGGAGGCATAATACTCTATCCCCAGGGGTACAGGTCTGTGAATCACCAGGTTTACACACTTCACAGCACTCACCAAAGCACATACCCTCCCCAATGTCCATAATCCCACCCCCTTCTCCCAAACCCCCTCCCCCCAGCAACCCTCAGTTTGTTTTGTGAGATTAAAAGTCACTTATGGTTTGTCTCCCTCCCAATCCCATCTTGTTTCATTTATTCTTCTCCTACCCACTTAAGCCCCCATGTTGCATCACCACTTCCTCATATCAAGGAGATCATATGATAGTTGTCTTTCTCTGCTTGACTTATTTCGCTAAGCATGATACGCTCTAGTTCCATCCATGTTGTCGCAAATGGCAAGATTTCATTTCTTTTGATGGCTGCATAGTATTCCATTGTGTATATATACCACATCTTCTTGATCCATTCATCTGTTGATGGACATCTAGGTTCTTTCCATAGTTTGGCTATTGTGGAGCATAACAAATAGCATGGAGGACATGGGGACTTAGAGTGGAGAAGGGAGTTGGGGGAAATTGGAAGGGGAGGTGAACCATGAGAGACTATGGACTCTGAAAAACAATCTGAGGGTTTTGAAGGGACGGGGGGTGGGAGGTTGGGGTACCAGGTGGTGGGTATTATAGAGGGCACGGATTGCATGGAGCACGGGGTGTGGTGCAAAAATAATGAATACTGTTATGCTGGAAATAAAAAAAAAATATGATAAATTAAATTATATGAAAATAAAGGAAAAAATATATATATAGTAATATTTTAAAACTCCATTTCTAAATTCAAAATTACTTAACACCAAGTAATTCATTAAATCATGCTTGATAGTGATTTCTCTGCAACCATTATATATATATATATATATATATATATATATATATGAATTCTGCTACTGTAGAAGAAAAAATCTGAATTCCAAATTGTTTTCAAGTGAAATGAAATATTGATGAATACTAAATTTAATATTTAAAGAAGCTGACATGGTCATGTTTTGCATATATTTAGTTAAGCATTTCCTTTTTTTTTAAGATTTTACTTATTTATTTGATGGAGAGACAGAGCACAAGCAGGCAGAGAGGCAGGCAGAGAGAGAGAGGGAAGCAGGCTCCCTGCTGATCAGAGAGCCC
Source organism: Mustela erminea (assembly GCF_009829155.1). NCBI lineage: Eukaryota > Metazoa > Chordata > Mammalia > Carnivora > Mustelidae > Mustela > Mustela erminea. The sequence continues at coordinate 67,818,473 of NC_045635.1, read as the reverse complement.
GATGCAGGACTCGATCCCAGGACCCTGGGATCATGAACCAAGCTGAAGGCAAAGGCTTTAACCCACTGAGCCTCCCAAGTGCCCCTAGTTAAGCACTTCTTAATTGTGATTTTATAGTCTTCTTTTTGTATTATGGGGTAAATAATACTTTCACTTTCTCAACAGTTTAAAAATAGGAAATATTTCTGCTTCTGGCAATAATGGACTGGGTGATCTGGGACAACCTTTTTGCTAAAGACAATTTAAAATTTTAGAAGACAACTTAACAAAATCTTCTTAATAATATCAAAGACCTAGGCAGGAAAGTAAGGAATTACCAGGGTAAGAAATGGGGATCGATTACAACTCCAAAGGACTCAGTGATAAATTAGAGCTACTTTTGCCCAGGGTCCATTTGCTGAGCAAGAAAATGAAGCTTCTAAGCAGACCTTCGCTTTTGAAGATAATCCACTTAGAGACTCCTAACCCTGAGTGGTGTGTGAGAACATAAGCAGCCTCCACTTGAGAGGGGAAAGTGCTGTTCTGGAGAAACAAGTATCAGTTAAGGCAAGGAGGTAGAAAGAACACAGGAAAGGTTGAAGATGTGGATCTTTCTCATCATAAACAGAACCCCCAGTGAATATAGTAAAAAAGGTTTGGGTGGAAGGAAAGACGGAGATTGAAACTGAGAATTTCTGAATGGGAGATGGCCTCTAGCTCTTATCCTATGCAATATGTATGGACCCATATCTACCAGAAATAATTTGACTCTTGTTATGGAACTTTCCCATGTGAGAGATAAGCTCGATTCTGTCTTATTCTATCTGCTCAACCTATTCCTACATTATGTACCCCAATTCTACCACTGTATGGGTTTTCTATTCTGTTCCATTGATCTATGTGTCTGTTTTTCTGCCAGTACCTATGGTCTTGATGACTACAGCTTTGTAATATAGCTTGAAATCTGGAATTGTGACCCCTCCAGTTTTCTTTTGTTTTGTTTTCAGGATTTCCTTGGTTAATCAGGGTCTTTTGTTGTTCCACAAAAAATTTAGGATTATTTTTCCTAGTTCTGTGAAAAAATTGGTTGGTATTTTCATAGTGATGGCATTAAATGTCCCAATTGCATTGGATAGTATAGCCATTGTAACAATATTTGTTCTTCCAATCCATGAGCATGGAATGTTTTTTTTCCATTTCTTTATGTCATTGTCAATTACTTTCATCAGTGATTTATAGTTTTCTTCTATTAGGTTTATTCCTAAGTATTTCATGATTTTTGTGCGATTGTAAGTGAGATTGATTCCTTGATTTATCTTTCTGTTGCTTTATTATTGATGTATAAAAATGAAAGATTTCTGTACATTGATTTTGTATCCTGTGAATTTACTAAATTCCTTTATCAATTCCAGCAGGTTTTTTGGAGAGTTTTTCAGGCTTTCTAAATAGAGTACTATGTCACCTGCAAACAATGAAAGTTTTACCTCTTCCTTGCCAGTTTGGTTACATTTTATTTCTTTGTATAGTCTGATTGTTATGGTTAGGACTTTAAGTCATATGTTGAATAAAAGTGGTAAGAGTGGACATTCCTTTCTTATTCTTTATCATAGAAGAAAAACTCAGTTTATACCTATTGAGGATGATACTAACAGTGGATTTTTCATATATTGTCTTTTTTTGTTGAGGGATGGTCTCTCATGTTGTACTTTGTCAAATGCAATTTCTGCATCTACTGAAATGATCATATGGTTCTTATCCTTTCTTTTAGTAATGTGATTTATCACACTGATTGATTTGTGAATATTGATCCATATTTGCAACACAGGAATAAATTCTGCTTGATCAGGGTGAATTATTTTTAAAAGATATTGTTGGATTTGATTTGCTAGAATCTTGTTGAGAATTTTTGCAGTTGTGTTCATCAGGGATAGTGAACCACAGTTCTTTTTTTAAGTACTGTCCTTCTCTGATTTGGTGTCAGGAGAATACTCGCCTCATAAAATGAACATGTAAGTTTTCCTATCATTTCTATTTTATGGAATAGTTTCAGAAGAATAGGTGTAAACTCTTCTTTAAATGTCTGGTGGAATTTACCTGTGAAAATACCTTGTCCTAGAATTTTGTTTGTTGGGAGATTTCTGATTACTAATACAATTTCTTTGTTGGTTAACAGTCTTTCTCTTTCTTTTTTTTTTCTTAATTTATTTTTTATTTTCAGCCTAACAGTATTCATTATTTTTGCACTGCACCCAGTGCTCCATGCAATCCGTGCCCTCCATAATACCCACCACCTGGTACCCCGACCTCCCACCCCCTGCCCCTTCAAAATCCTCAGATTGTTTTTGAGAGTCCATATTCTCTCATGGTTTACCTCCCCTTCCAATTTCCCCCAACTCCCTTCTCCTCTCTAACTCTCCTTGTCCTCCATGCTATTTGTTATGCTCCACAAATAAGTGAAACCATATGATAATTGACTCTCTCTGCTTGACTTATTTCACTCAGCATAATCTCTTCCAGTCCCATCCATGTTGCTACAAAAGTTGGGTATTCATCCTTTCTGATGGAGGCATAATACTCCATAGTGTATATGGACCACATCTTCCTTATCCATTCGTCCATTGAAGGGCATCTTTGTTCTTTCCACAGTTTGGCAACCATGGCCATTGCTGCTATAAACATTGGGTTACAGATGGCCCTTCTTTTCACTACATCTGTATCTTTTGGGTAAATACCCAGTAGTGCAATGGCAGAGTCATAGGGAAGTTCTATTTTTAATTTCTTGAGGAACCTCCACACTGTTCTCCAAAGAGAACAAACAGGCTGCACCAACTTGCATTCCCACCAACAGTGTAAGAGGGTTCCCCTTTCTCCACATCCCCTCCAACACATGATGTTCCTGTCTTGCTAATTTTGGCCATTCTAACTGGTGTAAGGTGATATCTCAATGTGGTTTTAATTTGAATCTCCCTGAGGGCTAGTGATGATGAACATTTTTTCATGTGTCTGATAGCCATTTGTATGTCTTCATTGGAGAAGTGTCTGTCCATATCTCCTGCCCATTTTTTGATATGATTGTCTGTTTTGTGTGTGTTGAGTATGAGGAGTATTATAGATCCTGGATATCAACCTTTTGTCTGTACTGTCATTTGCAAATATCTTCTCCCATTCTGTGGGTTGCCTCTTTGCTTTCTTGACTGTTTCCCTTGCTGTGCAGAAGCTTTTGATTTTGATGAAGTCCCAAAAGTTCATCTTCACTTTTGTTTCCTTTGCCTCAGGGGACATATCTTGAAAGAAATTTCTGTGGCTGATAACGAAGAGAATACTGCCTATGTTCTCCTCTAGGATTCTGATGGATTCCTGTCTCACACTGAGGTCTTTTATCCATTTTAAGTTTATCTTTGTGTAAGGTGTAAGAGAATGGTCGAGTTTCATTCTTCTACATATAGCTGCCCAGTTTTCCCAGCACCATTTATTGAAGAGACTGTCTTTTTTCCCCTGTATATTTTTTCCTGTTTTGTTGAAGATTATTTGACCATAGAGTTGAGGGTCCATATCTGGGCTCTCTACTCTGTTCCACTGTTCTATGAGTCTGTTTTTATGCCAGTACCATGCTTTCTTGGTGATCACAGCTTTGTAGTAAAGCTTGAAATCAGGTAATGTGATGCACCCCATTTTACTTTTGTTTTTCAACATTTCCTTAGCGATTCCAGGTCTCTTCTGATTCTATACAAATTTTAGGATTATTTGCTCCAGCTCTTTGAAGAATACTGGTGGAATTTTGATCAGAATAGCATTAAAAGTATAGAGTACTCTAGGTAGTATGGACATTTTAACAATGTTTATTCTTCCGATCCAAGAGCATGAAATGGTCTTCCATCTTTTTGTGTCTTCTTCAATTTCTTTCATGAGTGTTCTGTAGTTCCTCGAGTATAGATCCTTTACCTCTTTGGTTAGGTTTATTCCCAGGTATCTTATGGTTCTTGGTGCTATAGTAAATGGCATCGATTCTCTAATTTCCCTTTCTGTATTTTCATTATTAGTATAAAAGAAAGCCACTGATTTCAGTACATTGACTTTGTATCCTGCCATGTTGCTGAATTGTTGTATGAGTTCTAGTAGTTTGGGGGTTGAGTCTCTTGGGTTTTCCATATAAAGAATCATGTCATCTGCAGAGAGAGAGAGAGTTTGACTTCTTCATTACCAATTTGGATACCTTTTATTTCTCTTTGTTGTCTGATTGCTGTTGCTAGGACTTCTAATACTATGTTGAACAAGAGTGGTGAGAGTGGGCATCCTTGTTGTGTTCCTGATCTCAACGGAAGGACACAAGCTTTTTCCCATTGAGGATGATATTTGCTGTGGGTCTTTCATAGATAGATTTTATGAAGTTCAGGAATGTTCCCTCTATCCCTCTACTTTGAAGCGTTTTAATCAGGAACGGCCACAAATGCTTTTTCTGCGTCAATTGAGAGGTCCATGTGGTTCTTCTCTCTTCTCTTATTAATTTGTTCTATCACATTGATTGATTTGGGAATGTTGAACCATCCTTGTAGCCCAGGGATGAATCCCACCTGGTCATGGGGGATAATCTTTTTAATGTGCTCTTGGATCCCGTTGGCTAGGATCTTGTTGAGAATCTTAGCATCCATATTCATCAGTGATATTGGTCTGAAATTCTCCTTTTTGGTAAGGTCTTTGCCTGGTTTGGGGATCAGGGTAATGCTGGCTTCATAGAAAGAGTCAGGAAGTTTTCCTTCTGCTTCAATTTTTTAGAAACAGCGTCAGGAGAATAGGTGTTATTTCTTCTTTGAAAGTTTGGTAGAATTCCCCAGTGAATCCATCAGGTCCTGGGCTCTTGTTTTTTGGGAGGTTTTTGATCACCACTTCAATCTTGTTACTAGATATTGGTCTATTCAGGTTGTGAATTTCTTCCTGGTTCAATTTTGGGAGTTTATAGTTTTCCAGGAATGCATCTATTTCATCTAGGTTGCTTAGCTTATTGGCATATAACTGTTGATAATAATTTCTGATGATCGTTTCTACTTCCTTGGTGTTCATTGTGATCTCTCCCATTTCATTCATAATTTTATGTATTTGAGCTTTCTCTCTTTTCTTTTGGATTAGTGTCACCAATGGTTTATCGATCTTATTTCTTTCAAAAAACCAGCTTCTAGTTTCACTGATACGTTCTACTGTATCTCTGGTTTTTACCTCATTGATCTCAGCTCTAATCTTGATTATTTCCCTTCTAATGTGTGGAGTTGGTTTGATTTGGTGTTGATTCTCCAGTTCTTTAAGGTGTAGAGACAGCTGCTGTGTTCTGGATTTTTCAATTTTTTTTTTTGAGGGAGGCTTGGATGGCTATGTATTTCCCCCTTAGGACTGCCTTTGCTGTATCCCATAGGTTTGGGATCGAAGTGTCTTCATTGTCATTGTTTTCCATGAATTGTTTCAGTTTTTCCTTGATCTCCTGGTTGATCCAAGCATTCTTAAGCAAGGTGGTCTTTAGCTTCCAGGTGTTTGAGTTCCTTCTGAACTTTTCCTTGTGATTGAGCTCCAGTTTCAAAGCATTGTGATCTGAGAATGTGCAGGGAATAATCTCAGTCTTTTGGTATTGGTTGAGTCCTGATTTGTGACCCAGTATGTGGTCTATTCTTGAGAAGGTTCCATGTGCACTTGAGAAGAATGTGTATTCTGTTGTTTTAGGGTGGAATGTTCTGTATATATCTATGAGGTCCATCTGGTCCAATGTGTTGTTCAATGCTCTTGTTTCTTTATTGATTTTCTGCTTCGATGATCTATTTCTGAGAGAGGTGTGTTAAGATCTCCAACGATTAGTGTATTCATATCAATATGACTCTTTATCTTGATTAACAGTTTTCTTATGTAATTGGCTGCTCCCATGTTGGTGGCATAGATATTTACAGTTGTTAGATCATCTTGGTGGATTGTCCCTTTAAGAATGATGTAATGCCCTTGTGTATCTCTGACTACAGTCTTTAGTTTAAAATCTAATTGTTCTGATATGAGAATCGCTACCCCAGCCTTCTTTTGAGGCCCATTGGCATGAAAGATGCTTCTCCATCCCTTCACTTTCAGTCTGGGTGTATCTTTAGGTACAAAATGGGTTTCTTGTAGACAACATATGGATGGGTCCTGTCGTTTTAACCAGTCTGCAACCCTATGCCATTTTATGGGTGCATTTAGGCCATTCACATTGAGGGTGATTATTGATAGATATGTTTTTATTGACATCATGTTACCTTTGAAGTCTTTCTTTGCGTAGATTATCTCTATATATCTGTTCAATGCTATTCTTGGGCTTTTTCCTCCTTTACAGAAGTCCCCTTAATATTTCCTGCAGTATCGGCTTGGTGGTTGCATAGTCTTTCAAGCCTTGCCGGTCTTGGAAACTCTTTATCTCTCCATCCATTTTGAATGTCAGTCTTGCTGGATAAAGTATTCTTGGCTGCATGTTCTTCTCATTCAGTGCCCTGTATATATCTTTCCAGCCCTTTCTGGCTTGCCAGGTCTCTGTGGACAGGTCTGATGTTATTCTGATGGGCTTTCCTCTAGAAGATCCTCTAAGTAAGGATCTTCTTTGTCCTAGCTGCTTTCAAGAGTATTCTGCCTACAATTATAATCCTTCATTCTTACTATTAGGTGTCTCGAGGACTTTCGAGAATCTCTAATCTTGGGGGGAAACCTTTTGGCCTCTAGTACATGAACACTGGTTCCATTCACGAGATTTGGAAAATTTTCATGAAGAACTTGTTCCACTCTATCTTCTAGACGTCTTTCTTTCTCCTCCCCTTCAGGGATTCCAATGATTCTGACGTTGGAACATTTCATGGCATCATTTATTTCCCTGATTCTGTTTTCGTGGCTTCTAAGCTGTTTGTTCCAGGCTTCCTCCTGATCCTTTCTCTCTATGTGTTTGTCCTCCAGATCACTAGTTCTATCTTCTGTCTCAGTTACTCTAGCATTGACAGAATTTAGATTAGATTGGAACTCATTAAGAGCCTTGTGAAGCTCATCCCTGGTAGCTTTCAGCTCTTCCCTAATATTGAAAACATGATCTCTGTTCATTTTCAGTTCAGCCCTAATCAATTCTGTTTGGTCACCCATCGCTTTATCCAACCTAGCTATTGCTTGGATAATTGTTAGCCTGAATTCTCTTTCCGACATATTGTCTATGTTGGTAGCCATTAGCTCTGTTGCAGAAGGTCCATCCTCTGTATTTTTCTTCTGTTGTGCATTCCTCCTCCTAGTCATTTTGGTGAGAGATGGCTGAACGGGTGTAGCTGGGTGTATCGACTGTGGTACAGTCAAGGTGCACCCTGGAATGCTTCTGAGCAATCAGGGTTCTCCACCCAAATGAGAGGAAAAAGAAAAGGAAGAGAAAAAAAGAGAGAGGGAGAGAGAGGAAAGAACGGTGAGATAAAAGAGAAGGTTCAGCCCAAATGGGCCCCAAGGTAAGAGTTATGAAGTATACAAACATACACAGACAATCAAAAAGACTGATAAAAGTATATGACAAGAGAAAAAAATATATATATATTTGCATATATATATATGCAAATAAAGGAAGAACCTCGTCAAAAAGAACCCCGAGTATAAGATTTATATACTATTAGGACAAACACAAAAACACAGAAATACTGGTGGAAGAAAAAGATGGGAGAGTGGTTGTAAATTCTCAGTGTGGGTGAGGAAGTTTGTTTTGATTCTTCCCGGATGTATCTTGATTATCTTTGTTAAAGGACTCAACTTTCCTAAGATAAGGGGGGGATTAGGAATTGGTTTTCCTATAGGGGTTGCATTGATTGGGTATAGGGGGTTACCTTGAAGTTTAACTCTATATGAATATTAGAAAATAAAAATTAAAAAAAGGAATAAACTAGACTAAACTAAACTAAAATTAAAAAAAAAGAAATTTAAAAAATAGAAATGCAAAAGGAAAACACAGGTGTATGTATCAAAAAGTTCAGGTTAGAAGGTTATTATGGAATTTGATGTACTGGACATCTCACTGTGACAGTAAATTGGTTAAAAAATTATCTATATAATAATAAAAAATTCACTATATAAAAAAAATGAGCCAGAATAGTGGGATCGAATTAATAATAAAAATTGTCTTATGAAGTAGTGGTGGTTGTTCTCTTGTCATCTTTTTTTTTTTTTCCTTTCCTGGTTGGTTTTCTGGGGGAGGGGCCTCCCACGTGGGTTTTCAGTCAATGCTGTTCTCTCAGTTATGTCCTCCCACCCCCCTCAAGGGGGTGGACTCTGAGGAAACTGTTTTTTTCAGGCTTTTGTTCTCTGGAGGTTTTTATATTTGTTCACTTTTGTTTTTCTCTCTTGCTTTGACTGCTTTTGATGGTTTTTGTAGGTTTAGAGGAGAGCAAACTGCACCCTGACCTCCCTCTCAGAGAGAGGACTTTGTCTGGCTGCAGAGCCCAAATAAATGCCCCCGTGGCCGCTGGCAGAGCAGGTTCCCAGTTGCGGTCCCTGGGGACTCAGGATTTTTTGCTTGTACCCAAAACCATGGCAGCGGTGGCTGTCTGGGCAGCTCCAGACGGCCAGAGAAGTTCCAAGCAGCGATCGCACACTAAGATTTTCCCACCTGCCCGGGCTGGGAGTGCCTGGTCTTTCAGGTCTGAGAGCACCTGGTTGGCGTTTGTGTGCACCTCTCTCAAGGGAGGGCGCGGGGTACGACTTGGACTCTGATGGCACGGCAGGGCACTCGTGTGGGGACTGCAAAAAGGCTGTGTTTCTGTTGGCTGGCGAGGCTCCCAGCCCCTCACGGGGCCGGGCACCACGCACTCTCAGGTGCGCTGGTAGTTCAGTGACTGAGACCTGGTTTCTCTGCTGCACTCTCTCTGGCTGTGCACCAGGGGTGGCTGTCCTGGGTCTGGGGACTTAAGCCCCGACCCTAACACCCCGATTCCCACAATTTCCCCCTGGTGATTTTGCTCTTTTTGAGTGATTTCTACCAGACTCCCGAGTTAATGCTGGTCCCCAGGCGCAGGGCACTCTTGTATTGGGATATTACTTTCCAGTGGGTCGCCTCTGGTGGCTCCCTCCCCCTTTTGTTTATCTTCTGATATCAGTCTGACGTTCCCACTCTGCTTTACCTGCCCTCTGGCGTCTTCTGCTCCAGTAGGAATCCAGATGTGTATAATTCTGATCTCAGGCTGATTTCATGGGTGATCGGAGTTATTTGGAAAGTAATCAGCTCACTTTAGGGTACAGGTTGAAAGGGCGCCTCCTCCTACTTCCCAGCCATCTTGTCTCCCAGTCTTTCTCTTTCAGTCTGGTTAGGTTATATATTTCTGGGAATCCATCCATTTCTTCCAGGTTGTCCAATTTGTTAGCATATTGTTTTGCATTTTATTTTCTTATAAGTATTTCTGTTTCTTATAATTGTTTATGGTATTGGTGGTGATCTCTCCTCTCTCATTTGTGATTTTATTTATTTGAGTCCATTCTCTTTTCTTTTCGAAGAGTCTGGCTAGAGGTTTAACAATTTTATTAATTGTTTCAAGGAACCAGCTCCTGGACCCATAGATCTGTTCTATTGTGTTTTTTTTTTTTTTAATTTTTCTATATTATTTATTTTTGTTCTAATTTTTATTATTTCCTTTCTTCTGCTGTCCTTAATTAGTCATTCTTTTTCTAGTTGCTTTAAGGGTAAGGCTATGTTGTTTATTTGAAAATTTTCTTGCTTCTTGAGGTAGGTCTATAGTGTTATATACTTTCCTCTTTTGATGTCTTTTGCTCTATTCAAAAGGTTTTGGACTGTACTGTGTTCATTTTTATTTTTTTCATGTACTTAAAAAATTTTTTTTTGATTTATTGGTTGATCCATTCATTGTTAAGTAGATTGTTGTTTAATCTCCATGTATTTGTGGACTTCCAGATTTTTTTTTAAAGATTCTATTTATTTATTTGACAGGCAGAGATCACAAGCACGCGGAGAGGCAGGCAGAGAGAGAGGAGGAAGCAGGCTCTCTGCTGAGCAGAGAGCCCGATGCGGGGCTCGATCCCAGGACCCTGGGATCATGACCTGAGCCGAAGGCAGAGGCTTTAACCTATTGAGCCACCCAGGTGCCCCCAGATTTTTTTTTAATTGTTGATTTTTAGCTTCATAACACTGTGTTCAGAAATGTTTCATGGTATGGTTTCAATCTTTATGTATTTGTTCAGGCTGATTTTATGACCTAGTATGTGATCTATTCTGAAGAATTTTCCATGAGCACTTGTAAAGAATGTGTATTCTGCTGTTTCAGGATGGAATATTCTCAATACATCTGTTAAGTCCTTCTGGAAAAGTGTGTCATTCACAGTCATTGTTTCCTTGATTTTTTGTCTAGATGATATGTCCATTGATGTAAATGGGGTGTTAAACTTCCCTACTTTTATTGTATTATTATCAATTAGTTCTCTTAAGTTTGTTATTAATAGTTTCATATATTTGTGGACTCCCATGTTGGGTGCATAAATATTTACTTACAATTTTTATATCTTCTTATTGGCTTGTCCCCCTTATCCTTTTATAGTGTCTTTTATTTTTTATTTTTTTGGTCCCATTGTATTCTCTGTTTCAAATTCTAGTTTGTCCAATATAAGTATTATACTCCAGCTTTTTAAAAAATTTTTTTAAAGATTATTTATTTATTTATTTGACAGAGAGAGATGAGAAGCAGGCAGAGAGGCAGGCAGAGAGAGGGGAGGAAGCAGGCTCCCTGCTGAGCAGAGAGCCTGATGCGGGGCTTGATCCCAGGACCCTGGGATCATGACCTGAGCCGAAGGCAGCAGCTTAACCCACTGAGCCACCCAGGTGCCCTATACTCCAGCTTTTGTTTCACATCCATTTGAATGATAAATATTTCTTCATCCCCTCACTTTCAGTCTGCAAGTGTGTTTAGGTCTAAAATGAGTCTCTTAGAGGCAGCATATAGATTGTAGTTGATGTTTTATGCATTCTGACATATTATGGTTTTTTTTATTTATAAAATTGTTTATTTATTTGAGAGAGAGAGAGAGTAAGCATGTGAGAAAGAGAGAGAGCAAGAATGAGGGGAACACAGAGGAAGAGGGACAAGCAGACTCCCTGCTGAGTGGGGAACCCAGTGTGGGATTTGATCCTAGGACCCTGGGATCATGTCCTGAGGTGAAAGCAGATGCTTAACTGACCGGACCACACAGGTATTCATATGCTATGTCTTTTGACTGGAACATTTAGTCTCCTTGCTTTCCAAAGTAATTCCTGATAGACATGCATTTATTGCCACTTTATTACTGGTTTTGTGGTTGTTTCTTGAGATTTTTCTGTGATCCTTTCATGCCTTTCTCCTCATGGCTTGTTCAGTTTCTTTAATGATATATTTGGATTCCTTTCTCTTTACCTTTGCATGTTTACTAGTGTTTTTTGACATATAATTACCAGTAGGTTTATTTATACACAACCTCCTCTGAAAATAGCAGTCTATATTAAATTGATGGTCATTTAAATTTGAACCCATTCTTCTCTTCTTCTCATGTTTTTGGTATATGTTATTTTATCTTATTTATATTATTTATATTTATATTTATATTATATTATTTATTTATATTTATATTATATTTATATTTTATGTTATTATATTTTTGTGAGTTCTTTGACTAATTTTGTAAAGAAATATTCACTTTTACTGCTCTTGTGTCTCCAGTCTTTATACTGACACTTTTGGACTCTCCTTTCCACTCAAAATATCCCCCTTTAATATTTCTTGCAGAGCTGATTTAGTTGATCACAAACTCCCGAAGTTTTTGTTTAAGAAACTTTATTTCTCCTTCTATTCTGAATGAGAGCCATACTGGATAGAGTATTCATGACAGCAAATTTTCTCATTCAGCACTTTGAATATATCATACCACTCTCTCTTCTGGCTTGCCATGTTTATTTTGAAAATTCTGCAGCTAACCTTATGCATTTTCCCTGGTAAGCTAACGACATCTTTTGTCTTGCTGCTTTTAAGATTTTTTCTTTATCACTATATTTTGCAAATTTAATTACAATATGTCTTGATGTTGGCCTGCTTTTGTTGATTTTGATGGGAATTCTCTGTGCCTCCTGGATCTGGATCTGTTTCTTTCCCCATATTGGGGAAGTTGTCAGCTATTATTTCTTCAAACAAGTTTTCTGCCCCCTCTTCTCTGTCTGCTTCTTTTGTGACTCCTATAGTATGAAGGTTATTAGTTTGATGGAGTCACTGAGTTTCCGAAGTCTATTCTCATTTTGGATAATTCTTTTTTCTCTCTTTTGTTCAGCTTCATTGTTTCCTTTACTTGTCCAGTCTAGGTCATTAATTCATTCACCTGCTTCTTCTGGCCTGCTCTTCATTACATCATATATATTGCTAATCTCATTTATTGCACTCTACATCTCTGGTGGTTGTTGTTGTTGTTGTTGTTGTTGTTGTTGTTGTTCTTCTTCTTCTTCTTCTTCTTCTTCTTCTTCTTCTTTCCTCTTATCTCTGTGGTAAGGGTCTCAATGATGTCTTCTATACTTTTTTGAAGCCCAGTGAGTATCCTTCTGATTGCTGCTTTAAATTCTCTGTCAGACATGTTTCTTATATCTTTTTCACACAGATATCTGGCTGTGACTTTCTCTTGTTCTTTCATTTGGAATAAATTTCTCTGTCTTCACATCTTGTCTAAGTCTTTATCTTCTTATTTGTGTTAGAAAAGCCAGTTATTTCTCCTGCTCCTAAAAATAATGGTGTTATGATGAAAAGGTCATGTAGTGCTCAGGGCATGTTGTTTCAGGGAGTGTCTCTTTAGTATGTGCACTGTGTGCTCTGTTGTCTTCTGCCTGCTCTATCCTTCAGGCCAGTCATCTGCAGAGGCTTACCTTGCCTTTATTTGGTCCCTGGTCTGAATGTAACAAGTTTTTATTAAGTGTGTTCTGGTATGCTTGTAAAATGAAATCTGTCACCATCTCCACTAGAACTGAGGGCTGAAAAACACTCTGGTACAGAGATGTGGTGTGGTTAGAAGTTTGTGCTGGTCTCCTGGGGGAGGGGTCCACAGCACAGGGACTGAGGTAAGCTTGACAGAAAGGGGCAGTTTTACTGGAACTCAGTTGGATGGGACTTTGTTTAAGCAAGTTAGGCAGCCAGTGTGGGTACTTCAGTGTTTCCTGTAGGAAGCTCTGCATTTATACTAAGGAACTAAGGAAGGAAATGATGCCAGCCACTTCATTTGTTCATAGAGAGGTGTCTATATGAAACCTGCTCCTCAGGAAGCATGCCAAGAATAGCAAATAATGGCCCCACTGTGTGCCCCAGGCCTCTTCAGATCATTGTTTCTATGCTCTCTGCCCAGGGGTTGTTGCCCTGTTTTCTCTCCAAGAGCAGTACAATGCCTTCTGGGCTGTTTCCCAGTCAAACCCACTGGCATTGAAAACTCCAGGCTGTAAGCCCTGCTGGTTGTCAGAACTCATAAAGATCCAACCACTCTCCTTTTCTGAGGCAATGGTTTTGGGGAAATATTCTCCCTGTGGATTCCCCTATTAGCTCCTCTCTCTCTTGCCCTTTTGCATGACTATAACTCCCTCTGCAGCACCTGAAATCTGTTTCTCCCCTAAATCTGTTTCTCCCCTAAAGGTGCTCCCTTCTGCAGCACCTGAAATCTGTTTCTCCCCTAAACCACACCTCTACACTTCCTACCTTCTTTGATGTTGCCTTTTTTCTCCCTATAGTTGTGGAGTTTGTTCTATCAATCTCCAGGTCAATTTCTGGGTATTTATCATGATTTTAGTTATCTAGTCCTGTTCATGGTATAAGGAAAGCATAGGGTCCTTCTACTACTCCATCTTCATGCCTCTCCTTTTGACCCTTATATTTGTTATAAATATTGTCTTCCAGCCTGAGACAGGGCATTTTATAGTTTTAACAGTGCCATTTTTACATTGTTTAAATATATCAGTCTCTTTCTTTCTATTTAGTTTGCTTTATGTAAAATCTTAAAGAAATCTTCCCAGACCCTGGAGACATGAAAATATCTTCTTACATTCATTTACAAAGTTTTATTATGATTATTTTTACTTTTATAACTAGAATCTATCTGAGACTGATTCACATGAAAGATTTGAGATATGGATCAAATTTAATTTTTCCACATAGATATACAATTTTTCTATCACTTGTGGTTGATAAAAACACCCATTTCCCCCTGCTTTGCAATGCCACTTTTGTCAAAGATCAAGTGATTGTACATTCATGGACCATTTCTGGTATTTGTATTCTATTCCATTTGCCTATTTATCTACGCTTGCACCAATATCACACTATCTTATTTACTATCAATTTTAATATCTTGAAACGTGGTATTGCAAGTTCTCTTACTTTGGTCCTTTTCATTAAGTCTTCACTATTTATAGTCCTTTATATTTCCTCTCAAAAAGTTAGAATAGGGGAAGAGGGGCAAGATAGAGGTAGCGTAGGGGACATCATTTCATTTGGTCCCTCAAATTTACCTGGATATCTATCAAACCATTCTGAATACACACACGAATTTCACCTAAGATGTAAGAAGATTTATCTGGATATCCACAAGCAAAAAATGGCTACTTTTTGAAAGGCAGGAATTATGGAACCTTGAACCTTCAGGGGAAATATCTGAAAATAAGCAGAGGAAGGAGAGAACCTCCATAAGCTGGCAGCTGGAAAGTGATGTAACACTGGAGCAAAAAGTCAGGAACCTTGGAAATCTATTCTAGTTAGAGGAATTCCCTTCTGTAAAGGGCACAGGGAGCGAGTAAGGTAGAATTCTAGGTGAATCATTGTGGTCTCAGGATTCTAGGAGACTCAGAAAGAATGGGGGAGCCAAAACTGATACCATGCCCAAGAAGTGGAACAGAGAAACTGGTTATGGTCAATGAGCCCAGGGCACACTTTCAGCTCTGGGTACCATAAACCACAAGGCAAGCAGGTAGGAAGACTGCCTTCTGCCTAACCACACTGAAAAGGACTAGAAAAGGATTCTAAGGTTTGGGCTGTCATCTAATAACCTAGAGGAGATATAGAATGGCTTGCAGCCAGGACAGGGACATCTCTCAGAGTGGTGTGGCCCATGAACGAACACTAGAGTAGCACTATTGTGACCTAGGAGCTGCAGAAAAGAGTGCATGAGCAAGCCCATGCCTGTTGGCAATTGCAAAGTCACAAAGCACAGAGATGCTTGTGGATCTCCATGACTCCCCCAGGAGAGGTGTGACAGACACAAGTTTCATGAATCTGTGGAGTCTGGTACAGGCAGAGGTGGAGACAGTTTGACTTGGAAGATTTGTGGCAGTAGGGGACCTTGATAGTATAACTTCGGGCTGGAGATTCCTGCATGCCATTTTCCCTCTGACCCTCTAAAGAGAAGTGGAAAAGACTCCATGGAACAAAAGCCACACAGCCAACCAGCTCACATTAAGCCTATCCACCCTGACAATGGGTGGGGGTGGGGCAACCCTGACCCACAAAGACACCTGAGAAGCAGAGAGCTGTCCCCTCCCCCAGAAGACAGACTGGAAGAATGGGTGAATGATAAGCTTATTTCCCACAGGACTGTAAAAATCTAGCAATAGGGGAAAATAATATAGTGAGCTCCAGGTGTTCCCCTCAGGATTTGCTTATACTTCAGACTAAAATTTGACATTTCTGTTTTAGTTTATTTTCTTATTTTTTTTTAACTCTGCTCTCATTTCAAATACATTTATATTTTCCAACCTATGTTTTTAAGTCACTGCTTAACTTATTTTTTCCACATGTTTTATATATTTATGCCTCACATTAGCCCATTTTTCACTCTTCAGTTTTATCTTGATGTATATGTAAGTTCTGATTTCTTTGCAATTTGGGGGTATGAGTCTTCTAACACAGAGATCAGAAATCAAGTAGGAACAGGCAGATCATCCTGCTGTGTCCACTTGGAGAGATTATAATCTCTCAACCCACGTCTCTCTCTCTCTATCTCTCTCTTTTTTTTCCCCCCTCTTTACATTTTCCTCACTTTCTTTTTTTTTTTTTTTTAATTTTTTTTTTATTTCCAGCATAACAGTATTCATTATTTTTGCACCACACCCCGTGCTCCATGCAATCCGTGCCCTCTATAATACCCACCACCTGGTACCCCAACCTCCCACCCCCCGTCCCTTCAAAACCCTCAGATTGTTTTTCAGAGTCCATAGTCTCTCATGGTTCACCTCCCCTTCCAATTTCCCCCAACTCCCTTCTCCACTCTAAGTCCCCTAGTCCTCCATGCTATTTGTTATGCTCCCCAAATAAGTGAAACCATATGATAATTGACTCTCTCTGCTTGACTTATTTCACTCAGCATAATCTCTTCCAGTCCCGTCCTCTGGTTTCTCTTCAGATCGCATAAATCTTTCCTCACTTTCTTTTTGCTTTGGATCATCTTGACTTTGGTGGCATATTTGTTTTAGGTTTCAACCACTTTGGATTTTTTCTAAGGTGCATTTTGCTTAGGTAGTGGTTGATATTTTGGACTCTGTACATTCCCTCAACCATCCCTCAACAGACTGACTGGGAAGAGGAACTCTCAACAAAGAAAAGAACCAAAGATGATGTCCTCTGCCACAGATTGAATGGACATGGATATAAGCAAGATGTCAGAGATAGACTTCAGGGTAGCAATCATGAAGTCAATAGCTAGGCTTGAGAAAAGCATTAGTGACCATATAGAATGTCTATGGGCAGAAATGAGATCTAGTCATGTTGAACTTAAAAATGCCATGAATGAAATGCAGTCTAAACTGGATATTCTCACACCCAGAATAAATGAACCAGAAGAACAAATTAGTGATAAAGGAAGTAAGCTGAGGAAAATAGAGATAGCAGCCTAGTAACCCATGAGAAAAGACTTAGAGAGATCAACACCACCATGAAATATTCCAGTGTCGTAATTATTGGGATCCCTGAGGAGGTGGAGAGAGAGAGAAAGAGGATTAGAAGGTGTATTTAAGAGAATCATAGCTGAGAACTTCCCTAACCTGGGGAAGGGAAGCATTTGTGTCCAAGAGGTAGAGAGGACCCCTTCCAAAATCAATAAAAATAGATCAACACCCTGGAATATAATACCGAAGCTCCAAAATTACAGCCAAGAAAACTATCCTGAGAGCAGCTAGGGGGAATAAATTTCTTATGTACAGAGGGAGGAACATCAGAATAACATCAGACCTATCCACAGAGACCTGGCAAGCCAGAAAGGGCTGGCAAGACATATTCAGGGTATTACATAAGAAGAACATGCAGCCAAGAATACTTTATTGAGTTAGGCTGCCATTCAGTACGGATGGAGAGATCAAGAGCTTCCAGGATTGGCAGAAACTGAAAGAATGTGTGACGACTAGGCCAGCCCTGTAAGAAATATTAAGGATAATCTATAAAACAAGAAAGACCCCTCCCAAGAGCAGTGTAGATGAGAAATTAATAGAAACAGTCCATAGAAACAGGGACTTTACAGACAAAACAATGATACTAAATTCATATCTTTCAATAGTTACTCTCTCAATGTGAAAAGGCTGAATGCTCCCATCAAATGGCACAAGGTTTCAGATTGGATAAAAAGCAAGACCCATCCATATGTTTTCTATAGGGACTCATTATGAACATGAAGACACCTGAAGATTGAAAGTGAAGGGATGGACAACAATTTACCACTCCAATGGACCTCAAAAGAAAGCTGAGGTAACAATCCTCATATCAGAAAATTTTGATTTTGAACCAAAGATAACAATAAGAGATCTAGAGGGGCACTATGTCATAATTAGAGGGTCTATCCAATAAGAAAAGCTAACAATTGTAAATATTTATGCCCCCAACATGGGAGCAGCCAATTAGGTAAACCAACTAATAACCAAAATAAAGAAACATACTGATAAAATATTAATAGTAGGAGACTTCAATACACCACTCACAGCAACAGATCATCTAAGCAGAAGATAAAGAAACAAGAGCTTGAATGACACATTGGATCAGATGGATTTTGTAGATACATACAGAACATTTCATCCTAAACAACAGAATACTCATTTTTCTCGAATGCACACAGAACTTTCTCCAGACTAGATCACATACTGGGTCACAAATCAGGTCTCAACCAAAATCAAAGGATTGAGATTATTCCCAGCATATTATCAGACCACAATTCATTGAAACTGGAACTCAACCACAAGGAAAAATTTGGAAGGAACCCAAACAATTGGAGGTTAAAAAGCATCCTGTTAAAGAAAGAATGGGTCAACCAAGAAATTAAAAAGGAACTTTAACAGTTCAGGCAAACCAAAGGAAGAAAACACATTGGTTCAAAATCTTAGGATACTACAAAGGTGATCCTTAGAGGTAAATACATAGCCAACTCTCAAAAAGTTAGAAAAATCTCAAATGGGCAAGCTGACCTTACACCTGAAGGATCTGGAGAAAGAACAACAAATAAAGCCTAAATCAAGCAGAAGAGAAATAAAAAAGATTAGAGCAGAATCAATGAAATAGAAATGAGAATAGTAGAACAGATCAATGAAACTAGAAGATGGTTCTTTGAAAGAATTGATAAGATCAATAAACTCCTGGCTAGACTTATCCAAAAGAAAAGAGAAAGTACCCAAATTAATAAAATCATGAATGAGAGGGGAGAAATCAATACCAATACTGAAGAAATAGAGGAAGTTATTACAAATTATTATCAGCAAGTATATGCCAACAAACTAGTCAATCTGAAAGAAATGAATCCAATTCTGGAAACTTAAAACTGTGAAGACTGAAACAGGAAGAAATAGATAATTTGAACAGATCAATAACCAGCAAGGGAATTGAAACAATAATCAAAAATCTCCCCAAAAATGAGTTCAGGGTTAGATGACTTCTCAGGGGAATTCTATCAAACATTTAAAGAAATAATGACACCTATTCTACTGAAGCTGTTTCAAAAAATAGAAATGGAAGGAAAACTTCCAAACCTGTTCTATGAGTCCAGCATTACCCTGATTCCAAAACCAGACAAAGACCCCACCAAAAAGGACAATTATAGACCAATATCCCTGATGAACATGGATGCAAAAATGCTCAAAAAGATCCTAAGCAATAGGATGTAATAATACATTAAAAGGGTTATTCACCATGACCAGTTGGGGGTTTATTCCTGGGATGCAAGGGTGATTCAACATCTGCAAATCAATCAAAGTGATAGATCACATTAACAAAAGAAGAGACAAGAACCATATGATTTTCTCAGTTGATGGAAAAAAAGCATTTGACAAGATACAGCATACTTTCCTGATTAAAACTCTTCAAAGTATAGGGATAGAGGGAATATACCTCAGTATCATAAAAGCCATCTATGAATAGCTCACAGTGAATATCATTCTCGATGGGGAAAAACTAAGAGCTTTTACCTTAAGGTCAGGAACATGACAGGTATGCCCACTCTCGCTGCTGTTGTTCAACACAGTAGTAGAAATCCTTGTTTCAGTAATCACATAACAAAAAGAGATAAAAGGCATTCCAATTGGAAATGAAGAACTCAAATTCTCTCTCTTCTCAGATGATGTGATACGTTATGTGGAAAACCTGAATGACTCCACCCCAAAATTACTAGAACTCATAGAGCAATTCAGCAACGTGACAGGAAACAAAATCAATATAGCAGAAATCAGTTGTATTTTTATATACTAACAATGACACAGATGAAAGAGTTATCAAAGAATCAATCTCATTTATAATATAAATTTATAAAACCATTTATAAAACCATAAGATACTTAGAATAACCCTAACCAAAGTGGGAAAGGATCTATATTCTAGAAACCACAGAACACTTAAGAAAGAAATTGAGGAAGATGCAAAGAGATAGAAAAATATTCCATGCTCATGGACTGGAAGAATAAACATTATGAAAATGTCCATGCTTCCCAGAGCAATCTACATTTTTAATAGAATCTCTATCAAAATACCATTGACATTTTTCCACAAAGTTGAAACAAAGAATCCTAAAATTTATAGAGAACTAGAAAAGATCCCAAATCACCAGGGGATTATTGAAAAAGAAAACCAAAGCTGGAAGCATCATAATGCCTGACTTTAACCTCTAATACAAAGCTGTGAGCATCAAGATGGCATAGTATTGGCACAAAAACAGATACATAGATCAATCAAACAGAATAGAGAGAATAATGACTCCAGAAATGGGACTTCGGTTCGATGGCCAACTAATCTTCCAGAAAGCAGGAAGGAATATCCAATGGAAGAAAGACAGTGTCTTCAATAAATGGTGCTGGGAAAATTGGACAACCACATGCAGAAGAATGAAACTCTTACAACTTACACAAAGATAAACTCAAAATGGATGAATGTCCTTTATGCAAGACAGGAATCTATCAGAATCCTAGAGAAGAACATAGACAGTAACCTCTTTGACTTTGGCCACAGCCACTTCTTTCCAGACATGTCTCTAAAGGCAAGGTAAACAAAAGAAAAATGAACTTTAGGGATTTCATCAAGATAAAAACTTCTGCACAGCAAAGGAACAGTCAACAAAACTGACAGGCTACCCACAGAATGGGAGAAGACATTTGCAAATGATATTACAGATAAAGGACCAGTATTCAAGATTTATAAAGAACTTCTCAAACCCAACACACACACACAAAAAAACAAATAATCTAGTCAAGAAATGGGCAGAAAACATCAACAGACACTTCTCCAAAGACATACAAATGGCTAACAGATATATGAAAAAATGTTCAACATCACTAGCCATCAAGAAAATACAAACCAAAACCACAATGAGATACTTCTTTACACCAGTTAAGGTGGCAAAAATTAACAAAAGAGGAAACAAGTATTGTCGAGGATGTGGAGAAGGAGAACCCTCTTAAAATGTTGGTAGGAATGTCAGCTGGTACAACCACTCAGTAAAACAGTATAGTGGTTTCTCAAGACATTAAAAATAGAGCTACCCTATGACCCAGAAATTGCACTACTAAGTATTTACCCAAAGATAAATATGTACTGAAAAAGAGATAAATATATACTGAAAAGAGAGGGTACCTGCACCCCAATGTTCATAGCAGCAATGTCCACAATAGTCTAAGTGTAGAAGGAGCTGAGATGGTCTTCAACAGATGAATGGATAAAGAAGAAGTGGTTCATATATACAGTGGAATGTTACTCAGGCATCAGAAAGGATGAATATTCACCACTTGCACTGACATGGATGGAACTGGATAGATTATGTTAAGTGAAATAAGTCAAGCAGAGAAAGACATTTACCATGTGGTTTCAATTGTATTTAGAACATAAGGAATAGCATGGAGGACCACAGGGGAAGGGAGGGAAAACTGGATGGGAAGAAATGAGAGAGGGAGAAAAATCATGAAAGACCTTGGAATCCGGGAACCAAACTGAGTTACAGAGGGAAGGGGGTAGGGAGGTAGGATAACAGTGTGATGGGTATTAAGGATGGCATGTGTGGAGATGAACCCTGAGTGTTATATGCAACCAATGAATCACTGAACACAACATCAAAAACAGATAATGTATTATATATTGTCTAATTGATCATGATTTTTAAAAAGTTAAAATGTTTTCCATAGTGGGTGCACCAATTTACATTCCCAACAAAGATTCATGAAGGTTCCTATTTCTCCATAAACTAACACTCATTTCTTCTTTTTTTGATATTAGCCATTCTAACAGGTGAGAAGTGATATCTCATTGCTGTTTTGATTTGCATTTCCCTCATGAGTTACATGACTTCTTTATATATTTTGGATAATAGCCCCTTGTTGGATATATGATTTGCACTTATTTTCTCCCATTCATTAGGTTGCCTTTTCATTTTGTTGGTGGTATTCTTTGCTGTACAGAAACTTTTTTAATTTGATGCAGATCCACTTGTTTGTTTTTGTTTTGGTTGCCTTGTTTTTAGAATCAGAGACAAAGAGAGAGAAAGAGAGAGAGATTGATTGATGTCAAGTTTACTGCCTTCCTTTGAGGCGCCTTATGATTTCAGGACTCACAGTCAAGCCTTTAATTCATTTTGAGTTAATTTTTGTGTATGGTGGAAGATAGTAGTTTCATTCTCTTGTTTGCTGTCATCATATGATCCAGAAATTTCTGGGTATTTATTAGAAGAAAACAAAAACACTAGTTCAAAAAGCCAATATATGGAAGACATTTATGTTCTCATTAGTGGAGGAATGGATAAAAAAAACACTTGACCTGTATTTTATCTATCTGTCTGTCTGCCTATCTATCTATCCTCTATCTATCTGTTTATCTATGAGATGGAATGCTACTCAGCCACGATAATGAATGAAATCTTTCCATTTGTCACAACATAAACAGACCTTGAGGGTATCATGCTGAGTGAAATAAGCTAGTTAGAAAAAGACAAATATCATATAATCTCACTTATATGTGGAATCTAAAAAAGCAAAATGAACAAAGAAACTAAACTAAACTCATAGATACAGAAAACAGAATGGTGGTTGTCAGGAGTAGGGGAGGTGGTGGCTGAGTGAAATTGGCACAGGGGGCCAGTTGGTAAAGACTTCCAGTTGTGAAATGGACAGGTCATAAGATTGTAGTTGTGGTGATTATAGATAATAAATCTTTGACAAAACAAGAGAGACTTAAAAAAAAATAAGAAAGACTACCCAATGGGAAAAAACTCTTTTCAACAATTAATGTTGGAAAAACTGGACAATAACATTCAAAAGAATGAAACTAGGCCACTTTCTTACACCATGCACAAAAATAAATTCAAAATGGATGAAATGCCTAAATGGAGACACCATTAAAATACTAGAAGAGTACATAGGCAGTAACTTTTTTGACATTGGCTGTAGCAATTTTTTTCTAGATATGTCTCCTGAGATGAGGGAAACAAAAGCAAAAGGAAAGGACTGGGACTTCATCAAAATAAAAAGTTTCTGCACAGCAAAGGAAACAATAAACAAAAGTAAAATGCAACCTACAAAATGAAGGAAGATATTCACAAATGACATACCTGAAAAAGACCTAGTACACAAAATATATAAAGAACTTACAAAGCTCATTATTCAACAAAAAATGATCCAGTTAAAAAATGGGCAGAGGGCATGAATAGATATTTTTCCAAAGAAGACATACAGGTGGCCAACAGAAACATGAAAAGATGCTCAACATCACTGATCATCAGGGAAATGCAAATCAAAACTACAATGTTATTTCATACTGATCAGAATGGCTAAAATCAACAACACAAGAAACAACATGTATTGGCAAAGATGTGGAGACAGAGAATCCCTCTTGGACTGTTGGTGGGAATGCAAACTGGAGTAGCCACTGTAGAAAACAGGAAGGAGTTTCCTGAAAAAGTTAAAAATAGAGCTACCCTACAATCCAACAATTGAACTACATGATTTTACCCAAAGAATATAAAACTACTAACTCAAAGGGACAAAGGCACCCCAATGTTTATAGCAACATTATCTCTTGGAAGCGAATTATGGAAAGAATCCAAGTGTCCAACTATAGGTGAATGGATAAAGGTGATGTAGTATGAAGTAGTATGGAGATATATATACTACTGGAGATTATATATATATATATATATATATTCAGCCATAAAAAAGAATGAAATCTTTCTCTTTGCAATGACATGGATGGAGCTAGATAGTATTATGTTAAGTGAAGTAAGTCATTCAGAAAAAGACAATATCATATGATTTCACTCATATGTGGAATTTAAGAAACAAAATGAACAACCAAAAAGGGGAAAAAAGAGAGAGGCAAACCACAAAACAGACCCTTAACTATAGATAATAAACTGAAGATTACCAGAGGGGAGGTGGGAAAGTGGTTAAATAGGCAATTGGCATTAAGGAGTGCACTTGTGATGAGCACTGGGTGTTGTCTGGAAGTGTTGAATCACTCTATCTTATACCTGAAACCAATATTACACTGTATGTTAACTCAATGGAATTTAAATAAAGACTTAAGAAAAAAATGTAATATTTTTGTGGAATTTGAAATATTTTTAAAATTAGAAGACATTAGAATATATATATTAGTTAAATGTAGTTTAAATGATCAACATTCATTATAGTATTCATGAAGTGCTTACAGTGTTTGTGTATATGTATATATATACTCAAGGACACTATTTTAATCACTAGGAGAGTGACTAAAAGAAAACTAGAGGAATATATAACTAATAAGCTTAAGAAGTTAATAGAAGATTCAAATGGAATAAATAAAAATCAAACCAAAAGAAAAAAAGACTGGAGAGAAAATAGGAAGAGACAGATGAGACATTTAGTAGTAATAAGGTATATATGTAAAATAAATATGTCTGAAATACCTTACACGTAAATAGAGTTACTAATCTAATTAAAAGATAATCAGATTGGATAAGCAAAAAAGCCCAATTTTATTCCACCTATAAAAGACACATACTAAATCAAAAGATACAGAATAAACAGAAATAAAGATGGAAAAATTGTACAATGCAAAAACTAACCAAAAGAAAATTGACATTGCCATTAATATCAGAAAAAGTAAGCATTATGGCAAAAATTTACTAGAGGTAAAAAGGACATTTCATAATGGCAAAAAAGTTAATTTACTGTTGAAGATATAACTATTCTAAATGTGTATGTGCATAGTCACACAACATTAAAACATAAAACAAAAAGACAGAACTAGAAGGAGAAATAGATAAATATACAATTATAATGGGATATTTTAACAGGCTTCTTGCAGTAACTGATAAAAACAATGTAGGCCAGAATCATTATAGAGGCATAAATGATGCAAAAATACAATAAAAAAAACATGACCTCCTAGACAAAAATGAAACATTGTTTCCTTTGCCTGCAAACGTATTTTTTTAATGCAAATGAAATATGGAGAGGAAGCTAAGATTATGGCACAGTAGGAGGATTCTAGGCTCATCTTCTTCCTTGAAAACTACTAGATAACTATCACATCACTCTGAATATTCGTAAAATGGACCAAAGGACTGAGGGAACAATTTCCACAACTAGAGGGAGAGAGGAGGCTGCTTTGAAAATGGTAGGATGTGTAAATACATGGTTTGGGGGAGAAACTTCCCAAGGGCCATGAAGGGGAGGGAACCCTGGTAACAGAGAAAGGTAAGAAAGTAAGGAGTACACAGGGGAATGCACAAGGAGCACGCTTCCCTCAAAGCCTTTGGCTGGGAAAACAAGAGGCTGGTTTTTGTGAGGTTTTGCAACCACAAGGACTCAAAGACTGGAGTTTTAAAGGTTGACAGGCATTGCTGGGATAGAACCTTAAGGGTGTTGCCATACTGCTAAAAAGAAAGAAGGCAAGCAACATGGGGACAAATGGAGCAATCAGAAGGGGGCTCAAAGGGGAGACATTGTTTGCTCTTCTTAGAGCACAACTGAGAGAGATGGCATTCACAGAGACTCCTCTATAAGGACCGAAGAAATGGCAGGCACCATTGGCATAGATGCAGAAACACATGCTGATGGCAGCTCACCCCAAACCTGACTGTCTAGCCTGTCCCATGCCCCTGCACTTTGGCACAACTTCCCGTTTCAATCAAACTTGCATTAGTCTCAGCATGGTGAGACCCTCCCCAAGAAGACCAGTGAAGACCCCTGCATTAGCACATCCATAAATTTTGGAGTTTTAAAATCAGCAGGCTTGGCAGGGATAGAGCCCAAAGTGCACTGTGCCAATCATGACAGGCAAATAACCTAGAAACGGGGTGAAAATGACAATATGGAAAGCACCTGGGGTGCAATGGGGAAGATTATACATTCTTCTGGGAGTGCAAGCACAGAGACCCCTCTCGAGGAGAAAAAGGAGCTGGCTGGTACCATGACCTACCCCTGCCCCTCAGCATAAACCAACTTCATAAAAAATACAGTGCCAACACTGGCTATATAATTTGCTTCAAGTCCTGCCTGCCTGCTCTAAGTCAGTACTGCCTTTGTTCAGCAAGTGTGCCTCACTCCAAGTGCAGTGAACCTATTCCCCAGAAAGTCAGCAGAAGCCTTGGCACATACTACCTCTCCCAATGATAGAGTTCTGCAGGGCTTCAGTTCTAGTGGAAATATCATCAAGTCTCTTAACAAGTTGACCAGAGAACATCTAGTTAAAACTCATCGCACTCTGGCCAAGTTCCAAACACTGAATACTGCAAGCAAGGAGCACCTCTTGGGACACCTGACATGAAGGATAGAGCAACCAAAATACAGCAGCAGAGTGTACACAGCATACACCAGAGACATTCCTTGAAGCACCAGTCTGTGGACACTATATGACCTCTTCTTCATAAAGCCATTACTCTCAACAGCAAGAAATATAACAGGCTTTCCAAAACCACAGAAGACAGAGAGCTAGACAAAATGTCAGCATGGGGGAATTCAACCCAAAAGAAAGAACAAGAAGAGGTCACAGCAAGAGATCTAATTGAAGCAGGTATAAATAATGTACCTGATCCAGAATTTAAAGCAACAATTATAAGAATACTAGCTGGTGTGAGAAAAGCATGGAAGACACCAAGGAGACCTTTACCCCAGAGATAAAAGAGCTTAAAAAACAATCACACTGAAATTAAAAATGCAAAAACATGATTCAAATTCAACTGGATGCAATGATTACAGGATGGAAGAAGCAGAGGAATGAATAAATGATATAGAAGATAGAATTGTGGAAAATAATGAAAGTGAACAAAAGAGGGAAAGAATTATGGATCACGACAGTACACTTAGAAAACTCAGTGACTACCTCAAAAGTAATAACATTCTTATCATAGGAGACCTAGAAGAAGACAAGAGAGAGAAATGGAGCAGAAAATATCTGACGAAATTATAGATGAAAATTTCCCAAATCTAGGGAAGGAAACAAACATTTAAGCCCAGGAGGCACAGAGAACTCCCATTAAAATCAACAAAAGTTGACCAACACTGAGACATATTGTAATTACATGAACAAAATGTAGCAATAATGAAAAAAATACTAAAAGTAGCAACAAAAGAATTCCCAAACTTAGAAGTGAAAACCCGTAAGGCTAGTTGAGATCTCTCAACAGAAACTTGACAAGCCAGAAAGAAGTGGGATGATATATTCAATGTGCTGAATGGGAAAAGTCGATAGCCAAGAATACTGTATCCAGGAAGGCTATTCTATTCTGCATTCAGAATAGAAAGTGAGATAGTTTACCAGAAAAACAAAAACTAACTGACCACTAAACCAGCCCTGCAAGAAATATTAAAAGGACACTTATTGAATGGTAAGGGAAGACCAAAAATGACAAAGACTAGAAAGGGACACAGGAGATCTCCAAGAACAACAATTAAACAAATAATAAAATGGAACTAAATACATATCTATCAATAGTTACCCTGAACAGAAATGGACTAAATGTTCCAATAAAAATTCATAACGTGTCCAACTGGATTAAAAAAAAAAAAAGACCAAACTATATACTGCCAAGGAGAGACTCATTTGAGACCTAAAGACACCTGCAGATTAAAAGTGAGGGATGGAGATCCATTTGTCATGGGAGGTCAAACGAAAGCCAGAGTAGCAACACTCAAATCAGACAAACTAGATTTTAAACAAAAGACTGTTAAAAGAGATGAAAAAGGTCACTACATCATAATAAAGGGGGCTGTCCAAAAAAAGATTTAACAGTTATAAATATTTATGTCCCTAACTTGGGAATATCTGAATGTATAAAACATTAATAACAAATATAAAGGAACTCATGAGTATAATACAATAATAGTAGAGGATTTTAACACTCCACTTACATTAATAGACAGATAATCTAAGCAGAAAATGAGCAAGGAAACAATGGCTTTGAATGGTACACTGGGCCAGATGAATTTAACAGATATATTCAGAACATTTCATCCTAAAGCAGCAGAATACATATTCTTTTCAAGTACACATGGGACATTGTCCAGAATAGACCACATACCAGGTCACAAATCAGGTCTCCACAAGTAAAAAAGATTGAGATCATACCATGCATAGTGTTGACCACAATGTAATAAAACTTGAAGTCAACCACAAGAAAAATTTGCAAAGACCAGAGATACATGGTGATTAAAGAACATGATGCTAATAAAGAATGAATGGGCCAAGCAGGAAATTAAAAAAAATAAAACAATACATGAAGGGGCGCCTGGGTGGCTCAGTGGATTAAACCGCTGCCTTCGGCTCAGGTCATGATCTCAGGGTCCTGGGATCGAGTCCCGCATCGGGCTCTCTGCTCGGCGGGGAGCCTGCTTCCCTTCCTCTCTCTCTCTGCCTGCCTCTCTGTCTACTTGTGATTTCTCTCTGTCAAATAAATAAATAAAAATCTTAAAAAAAAAACAATACATGAAAATATGCCTGTCCAAAACATTTGGGATGCAGCAAAAGCATTCCCAACAGGAAAGTATATTGCAACACAGGCCTACCTCAAGAAGCAAGAAAATTCTGAAATGACCTAAACTTGTACCTCAAGGAGATTGAAAAATAACAACAGATCAATCCCAAAGTCAGCAAAAAAAAAGGAAATAATGAATATTAGACTAGAAATAAATTATATAGAAACAAACAAACAAAGAAAAACTGGTAGAAAAGATCACTGAAACCAGGAGTTGTTTCTTTGAAAGAATTAACAAAACTGATAAACCCTTAGCCAGACTTATAAAAAGAAAAGGGTAAGGACCAAAATAAATAAAATTGTAGTTGAGACATGAGAAATAAAAACCAACACCACAGAAATACAAACAATTTTAAGAGAATATTATGAAAAAATACGCCAAAAATTTTGGCAATCTGGAAGAAATGGGTTAATTCCCAGAAACGTAAACTACCAGAACTGAAACCATAAGAAATAAAACCTGAACAGACTGATAACCAGTGAAGAAATGGAATCAGAAGTAAAAAAATCTTCTAACAAACAAAAGTCTGGGTCCAGATGACTTTAAGGATGAATTCTACCAAATACTTAAAGAAGAGTGAATACCTATTCTCAATGTCTTCTAAGAAATATATAAGGAAGGAAAACTTTGAAGCTCATTCTATAAGGCTAGCATTACCTTGATACCAAAACCAGACAAAGATTCCACTTAAAAAGAGAGCTACAGGCTAAAATCCCTGATTAATATGAATGTTAAAATTCTCAACAAAATCCTAGCAAACCAAATCAAACAGTACATGAAAAGAATCATTCAGCTAGATCAAGCAGGATTTATTCCTGTGCTGCAGGTGTGGGTTAATCGTTGGAAATCAGTGACATGATATGCCACATTTTAAAAAGAAATTATAAGGACAATGTGATCCTTCCAATAGATGCAGAAAAAGCATTTGGCAAAGTACAACATGGATTCATGATAAATACCCTCCGCACAGTAGGCTTAGAGAGAGCATGCCTCAATATCATAAAGGTCATATATGAAAAACCCATAGCTAATACCATCCTCATGAGGAAAGACTAGGAGCTTTCCCTATATAGTCAGGACTAAGTTGGGGATTTCCACTCTTAGCATTATTGTAACGTAGTGCTGGAATATCTAACCTCAGCAATCAGACACACACACACAAAAAGAAATAAAAGGCATTCAAGTTGGCAAGTAAGAAGTCAAACTTTCACTTTTTGCACATAGCATAATATTCTATATGAAACACCCAAAAGATTCCATGATAAATTTGCTAGAACTCATACAAAAATTCCATTAAGTCACAGGGAATAAAATCAACATACAGAAATGTGTTGCACTCCTATACACTGATAATTAAGCAGAAGAAAGAGAAATCAGGGATTCAATCCCATTTACAATTGCACCAAATAATAAAATACCTAGGAAAAACCCTAACCAAAGAGGTAAAAGGTCTATATCCTGAAAACTATAAAACATTGATGAAAGAAATTGAAGATGGTATAAAGAAATGGAAAAACATTCCATTCTCATGGATTGGAAGAACAAATATTGTCAAATGTCTATACCACCCAAAACAATCTACATATTAAAGTAATCCCTATTAAAAACCCACAGCATTTTTCACAGAGCTACAAGAAACAATCCTAATGTTTACATGGAACCACAAAAGACCCCAATAGGCAAAGCAAACTTGAAAAAGAAAAGCAAAGCTGAGGCATCACTTCAGCAAAGCTGAAGTCTGAGGCCACGATTCCAGACTTCAAGTTATATTACAAAGCTGTAATGATCAATGCAATATGGACCTGGCAAAAACAAAACAAAACAAAACAAAACAACAGCAACAACAACAAAACAGATACACAGATCAGTGGAACAGAATAGGAAATCCAGAAATGAACCCACAACTATGTGGTCAACGTATCTTTGACAAAACAGGAAAGAATATCCAATGGGAAAAAAAAAAGACAGTCTCTTCAATAAATGGTGTTGGGAAAACTGGACCATACACAAACTTATACCATACACAAAAATACATTCAAAGCTAGTAAAAAGCCTTAATGTGAATCACGAAACCATCAATATCCCAGAAGAGAACACAGGTAGTAACCTATTTGACATTGGCCATAGCAACTTCTTACTAAATATGTCTCCCAAGGCAAGGGAAACAAAACAAAACAAAAATAAACTATTGGGACTTCATCAAGACTAAAAGTTTCTTCTGCACA
The DNA here is from genome assembly GCF_009829155.1 of Mustela erminea. NCBI lineage: Eukaryota > Metazoa > Chordata > Mammalia > Carnivora > Mustelidae > Mustela > Mustela erminea. The sequence goes on along the minus strand of NC_045635.1, from coordinate 67,787,802 downwards.
AAAAAAGGAAATAATCAATAAAACAAAAAGGCAACATTCAGAATGGGGGAAGATATTTGTGAATGACATACCTGATAAAGTATCTAAAATATCTAAAATATATTTAAAATATCTAAAATATATAAAGAACTTATGAACTCAATATTCCAAGTAAAAATACTCCAGTTAAAAAGTGGGTAGAAGGGCGCCTGGGTGGCTCAGGGGTTAAAACCTCTGCCTTCGGCTCAGGTCATGATCCCAGGGTCCTGGGATTGAGTCCCACATTGGGCTCTCTGCTCAGTGGGGAGCCTGCTTCCTCCTCTCTTTCTGCCTGCCTCTCTGCCTAGTTGTGATCTCTGTCTGTCAAATAAATAAATAAAATATATCACCTACATACAAAACCCAAGGATTATCAGAAAAAGTGCCCTCATGATACACATGATACACATCAGAAACTTAAACCAATCCACCTCCCGCCCAGTAACAATCTGTTTGTTCTCTACAGTTAAGAGTCTCTTGTGGTTTGCTTATCTCCTTTACTTTTTCAACAATGTACATCTGTTTTGTTTCCTAAATTTCACATATGAGTGAAATCATATAGTATTTGTCCTTCTATGACTGACTTATTTCACTCAGTTAATACTCTCTAGTATAATACTTAGTATAAGACTCTCTAGCCCCATTCATGGTGTTGCAAATGGCAAGATTTCATTCTTGTCTATGGCTGAGATTTTTTCATTGTATGTATACAACTTCTTTTTCCCCAAGTTTTTATTAAATTCCAGTTAGTTAACATATACTGTTAGATTTGTTTCAGGTGTAGTATTTAGTGATTCATCACTTACATGACAAAACCCAGTGTTCATCAAAAGTATCCTACTTAAAGGTCACCTATTTAACACATCTCCACTCCTGCTTACCACAGCACCCTCAGTTTGTTTTCTACAGCTGAGAATCTGTTTCCTGGTTTACCTCTATTCTCACCCCATGTTCATCTGTTTTGTTTCTTAAATTCCACATATGAATGAAATTATATGGTATTTGTCTTCGACTAACTTACTATTGGTGGGAATGCAAAGTGATGCAGCCATCTGAAAAAGGGCATGTACATCACTAAAATGTTAAAAATAGAATTACCCAACCATCTAGCAATTTCATTACTAGGTGTTTACCCAAAAATTACAGAAGTACTAATTTAAAGGGATACAGGCATCCCAATGTTTATAGCAGCATTATCAAGAATAGTCAAATTATGGAAAGAGCCCCAATGTCCATCGACTGATGAATGGATAAATAAGTGGTATATATATTCAATGGAATATCTCTCAGCCATAAAAAGAATGTAATCTTGCCTTTGCAATGATGTGAATGGAAACAGAGTGTTATGCTAAGTGAAGTAAGTCAGTCGAAGAAAGACAAATACTATATAATTTGATTCATATGTGGAAATTAAGAAACAAAACATATGAACATGGTGTGAGTATAGAGGCAAACCATGAAGTAGATTTTCAGTTTGCATTTCCACCAAGAGTGTAAGAGGGTTCTCCTTTCTCTGCATCCTCACCAACATCTGTTCTTTCATGTGTTTTTAATTTTAGCCATTCTGACAGGAATGAGGTGATGAGGTGGTTTTGATTTGTATTTCCCTGATGATAAGTGATATTGAGCATCTCTTCATATGTCTGCTAGCCATCTGAATGTCTTGTTTGAGAAAATGTCTGTTCATGTCTTCTGTCCATTTTTTATCTGGGTTATTTGCTTTTTTGGATGTTGTTTTATATATTTTTTCTATATTTTGGGTAGGAACCATTGATCAGATATATCATTTGCAAATATCTTCTCATATTCCAAAGGATGCCTTTAGTTTTGTTGATTATTTCCTATAATGGGCAAAAGCTTTTTATCTTGATGAAGTCCCAATAGTTCATTTTTGCCATTGTTTCCTCTGCCTCTGGTCATGTGTCTAGTAAGAAGTTGCTATGACTGAGGTCAAAAAGGTTGCTGCCTGTGTTTTCCTCTAGGATTTTGATTCTTTCATGTTTCATGTTTAGGTCTTTCAATGAATTTTTTTTTTTCTGACAAGGCGAAACACACTGTGCCTTTTATTTTTTTAATTTATTTTTTAATAAACATATAATGTATTTTTATCCCCAGGGGTACAGGTCTGTGAATTGCCAGGTTTACACCCTTCACAGCACTCACCATAGCACATACCCTCCCCAATGTCCATAAACCCACCCCCCTTTCCCAAACCCCCTCCCCCCAGCAACCCTCAGTTTGTTTTGTGAGATTAAGAGTCACTTATGGTTTGTCTCCCTCCCAATCCCATCTTGTTTCATTCATTCTTCTCCTACCCCCTTAAGCCCCCATGTTTCATCTCCACTTCCTCATATCAGGGAGATCATATGATAGTTGTCTTTCTCCGCTTGACTTATTTCACTAAGCATGATACCCTCTAGTACCATCCATGTCGTCGCAAATGGCAAGATTTCATTTCTTTTGATGGCTGCATAGTATTCCATTGTGTATATATACCACATCTTCTTTATCCATTCATCTGTTGATGGACATCTAGGTTCTTTCCATAGTTTGGCTATTGTAGACATTGCTGCTATAAATATTCGGGTGCACGTGCCCCTTCGGACCAGTATGTTTGTGTCTTTAGGGTAAATATCCAGTAGTGCAATTGCTGGGTCATAGGGTAGTTCTATTTTCAACACTTTGAGGAACCTCCAAGCTGTTTTCCAGAGTTGTTGCACCAGCTTGCATTCCCACCAACAGTGAAGAGGGTTCCCCTTTCTCCACATCCTCGCCAGCATCTGTCATTTCTTGACTTGTTAATTTTAGCCATTCTGACTGGTATGAGGTGGTATCTCATTGTGGTTATGATTTGTATTTCCCTGATGCTGAGAAATGTGGAGCACTTTTTCATGTGTCTGTTGGCCATCTGGATGTCTTTTTTGCAGAGATGACTGTTCATGTCTTCTGCCCATTTCTTGATTGGATTATTTGTTCTTTGGGTGTTGAGTTTGCTAAGTTCTTTATAGATTTTGGACACTAGTCCTTTATCTGATATGTCGTTTGCAAATATCTTCTCCCATTCTGTCTGTTGTCTTTTGGTTTTGTTAACTGTTTCCTTTTCTGTGCAAAAGATTTTGATCTTGATGAAATCCCAATAGTTCATTTTTGTCCTTGTTTCTCTTGCCTTTGGCGATGTTCCTAAGAAGATGTTGCTGTGGCTGAGGTCGAAGAGGTTGCTGCCTGTGTTCTCTTCAAGGATTTTGATGGATTCCTTTCTCACATTGAGGTCCTTTATCCATTTTGAGTCTATTGTCATGTATGGTGTAAGGAAATGGTCCAATTTTATTTTTCTTCATGTGGCTGTCCAATTTTCCCAGCACCATTTATTGAAGAGGCTGTCTTTTGTCCATTGGATATTCTTTCCTGCTTTATCGAACTTTCAACCAATTTTGAATTTAATTTTGGGTATGGTGTAAGAAAGTAGTCCATTTCCATTCTTCTGAAGGTTGCTGTCCAGTATTTCCAACATTATTTATTGAAGACACTCATTTTTCCACTGGCTGTTCTTTCCTGCTTTATCAAGGATTAGTTGACCATGTAGTTGGGAGACATTTCTGGGTTTTCTATTTAGTTCTGTTGATCTATGTGTCTGTTTTTGTGCCAGTATCACACTGTCTTGATCATTACAGTTTGCAATATAGCTAGAAGACCAAATCCTGATGCCTCCATATTTCCACCTTTGCTTTTATTTTTAAGATCTCTTTGACTATTCAGGATCTTTTCTGGTTCCATACAAATTTTAGGATTGTTTGTTCCAGTTCTATGAAAAAATGCTTTTGTTAGTTTGATAGGGATTGCACTAATATGTAGATTGACATTTGACAGTATTTGTTCTACCAGTCCATGAGCAGAGGATGTTTTTCCATTTCTTTCTGTCCTCTTCAATTTTTTGTTTTCATAAGTGTTCTGCAGTTTTCATAGTACCAGCTTTATCTGTTTGGATAAATTTATTCCTAGGTATCTTATTGGTTTTGATGTAATTGTAATTGAGATTGAATACTTGATTTCTCTTTCTGCTACTTCATTACTGATGTGCAGAAATGCAAAAGACTTCTGTGTATTGATTTCATATCCTGCAACTTGCTGAGTTCCTATTCCAATTATAGCAATTTTTCTGTGGTATATTTTGGGTTTTTTACATATATCATCATGCCTTCTATGAATAGTGAAACAGACTTATTCTTTGCCAATTGGGATGACATTTATTTATTTTTCTTGTCTAATTGATGAATTTAGGACTTCCAGTAATATGTTAAAAAACAGCCATCAGACCGTACATTCCTGTGTTTTACCTGATCTTAGAGGAAAAACTCTCAGATTTTCCTCATTGAGGGTGATTAGCTGTGGATCTTTGATATATGGCCTTCATGATGTAGAGGTATGGTTCCTCCATCTCTACTTTGTTGAGGGTTTCTATCAGGAATGGATGCTGTACTGGAAAAAAGAAGCCTAAAATTTGTATGGAAGCAGAAGAGACCCCAAATTGCTAAGGAAGTGTTGAAAAAGAAAAACAAAACTTGGGGAATCACGTTGCCTTATTTCAAGCTTTATTACAAAGCTGTGATCACCAAGACAGCATAGTACTGGCAAAAAAAAACAGACACATAGACCAGTGGAACAGAGTAAAGAGTCCAGATGTGGGTCCTCAACTCTATGGTCAAATAGCCTGCGACAAAGCAGAAAAAAAAAAAGATACACACACACACACACACACACACACACACACACATACAGTGGAAAAAAGACAGTCTCTTCAATAAGTGGTTCTGAGAAAATTGGACAGTTATGTGTAGAAGTATGAAACTTGACCATTCTCTTAAACCATGCAAAAAGATAAACTCAAAATGGATAAAAGATCTCAATGTGAGGCAGGAATCCTAATTCTAGAATCAAAATCCTAGAGGAGAACATATGCATTGACATCAGCCACAGCAACTTCTTTCAAAATATGTCTCCAAAGACTAAGGAAACAAAAGTGAATATGGGACGTCATCAAAATCCAAATCTTCTGCACAGCAAAGGAAACAGTCAACAAAACAAAGAGGTAACCCACAGAATGGGAGAAGATATTTGCAAATGATACTACAGACAAAGGGCTGATATCAAAGATCTGTAAAGAACTCCTCAAATTCAACACACACAAAACAGATAATCATGTCAAAAAATGAGCAGAAGACATGAACAGACACTTCTCTAATGAAGACATACATATGGCTAACAAACACATGAAAAATATTAATCATTACTAGCCATCAGGGAGATTCAAATCAAAACCACATTGAGATTCCACCTTACACCAGTTCAAATGGCCAGTATTAATAAGACAGGATACCACAAGTGTTGGAGAAGATGTGGAAAAAGGGGAACCCTCTTACACTGTTGGTGGGAATGCAAGTTGGTGCAGCCACTTTGGGAAAAAAAGTGGGTATATTCTTTAAGAAGTTAAAATAGAGGTACCCTATGACCCTGCAATTGCACTACTAGGTATTTACCCCAAAGATACAGATGTAGTGAAAAGAAGGGCCATCTGCCCACAATGTTCATAGAAGCAATGGCCACTGTTGCCAAACTGTGGGAAGAACCAAGATGCCCTTCAGTGGACAAATGGATAAAGAAGATATGGTCCATATATACAATGCAGTATTATACCTCCATCAGAAAGAATGAATACCCAACTTTTGTATCAACATGGACAGGACTGGAAGAGGTTATGCTGAGTGAAATCAGTCAAGCAGAGAGAGTCAATTATCATATGATTTCACTTACTTGTGGAGCATAAGGAATAACACGGGGACATGGGGAAATGGAGAGAGGAAGTGAGTTGGGGGAAATAATAGGAGGAGACAAACCATGAAAGACTGTGGACTTTGAGAAACAAACTGAGGGTTTTGGAGGGGAGGAGGATGGGGGATTGGGTGAGCCTGGTGGTGGGTATTATGGAGGGCATGTATTGCATGGAGTGCTGAGTGTGGTGCATAAGCAATGAATTTTGGAACACTGAAAATAAAATAAAATTAAATTAAAAAATAATAGATGCTGTCATTTGTCAATTTTTTTGCATCTATTGAGAGGATCATATGGCTTTTATCCTTTCTTTTATTAATGTGGTGTATCACATTCATTGATTTGCAAATATTGAACAACCTCTGTAGCCCAGGAATAAATCCCTCTTGACTGTACTGAATAATTCTTTTAATATATTGTTAGATTCAATTTGCTTATATCTTTCTGAGAATTTTTGCATCCATGTTCATCAGAGATACTAGCCCATATTTTCCTTTTTAGTGGGGTCTTTGTCTGGATTTGTTATTAATGTAATGCTGGCCTTATTGAATGAGTTTGGAAGTTTTCCATTCATTTTGCTTTTTGGAACAGCTTGAAAAGCCTAGGTATTAACTCTTCTTTAAATGTTTAGTAGAATTCCCCTGAGAAGCCATCTTCTCCTGCACTTTTGTTTTTTGGGAGATTTTTGATTACTGATTCAATTTCTTTGCTGGTTATCGGTCTGTTCTATTTTCTATTATTTCTCTATTTCTATAATAGAAATTTTCTACTTCTTCCTTTTTCAATTTTTGGTAGTTTTTGTGTTTCTAGAACTATATCCATTTCTTCCTGATTGTACAATTTATTGATATAAAATTTTTCATAATATGTTCTTGTAATTGTATTTCTGTGGTGTTTATTTTGATCTCTTTCATTTCACTTTTCTTTTTGATAACTCTGGCTACTTTTTTATCGATATCATTACTTATTTCAAATAATCATCTTAGTTTCATTGTTCTGTTCTCTTGTGTTTATTTTTTCTATATATTTTATTTCTGCCCTAATCTTTATTATTTCCCTTCTTCTTCTGGCTTTGTACTTTACTGACTATTCCTTTTCTAGTTTAGGTGTAAGGTTAAGTTGTGTATTTGAGACTTTTCTTGCTTCTTGAGGTAGGCTTGTATTGGTATATACTTCCCTCTTATGATTGCCTTTGCTTAATCCCAAATGTTTTAGACTGTCCTCTTGTCATTTTCATTTGCTTCCATGTATTCTTTTTAAAGTTCTTCTTTAATTTCCTGGTAAAACCATTCATTTTTTAGTAGGATATTCTTTATCCTCCATATATCTGTGGTCTTTCCAATTTTTTGTGTGTGTGCTTGACTTCAAGTTTCTTAGTGGTGTAGTCAGAAAATATGCATGGTATGAACTTAGTCTTTTTGTATTTGTGGAGACCTGATTTGTGACTTAGGAGGTGATTTATTCTGGAGAATATTCCATGTGCACTCAAAAAGAATGTGTATTTTGCTCCTTCATGGTGAAATGTGCTGACTGTATCTGTTAAGTCCATCTGGTCCTGTGTGTCATTTGAAGACATTGTTTCTTTATTGATCTTCTTTTTTTATAATTTTTTATTTTTTATAAACATATATTTTTATCCCCAGGGGTACAGGTCTGTGAATCACCAGGTTTACACACTTCACAGCACTCACCAAAGCACATACCCTCCCCAATGTCCATAATCCCACCCCCCTTCTCACAACCCCCCTCCCCCCAGCAACCCTCAGTTTGTTTTGTGAGATTAAGAGTCACTTATGCTTTGTCTCCCTCCCAATTCCATCATGTTTCATTGATTCTTCTTCTACCCACTTAAGCCCCCATGTTGCATCACCACTTCCTCATATCAGGGAGATCATATGATAGCTGTCTTTCTCTGCTTAACTTATTTCGCTAAGCACGATACGCTCTAGTTCCATCCATGTTGTCGCAAATGGCAAGATTTCATTTCTTTTGATGGCTGCATAGTATTCCATTGTGTATATATACCACATCTTCTTGATCCATTCATCTGTTGATGGACATCTAGGTTCTTTCCATAGTTAGGCTAATGTGGACATTGCTGCTATAAACATTCGGGTGCACGTGCCCCTTTGGATCACTATGCTTGTATCTTTAGGGTAAATACTCAGTAGTGCTATTGCTGGGTCATAGGGCAGTTCTATTTTCAACATTTTGAGGAACCTCCAAGCTGTTTTCCAGAGTGGCTGCCCCAGTTTGCATACCCACCAACAGTGTAGGAGGGTTCCCCTTTCTCCGCATCCTCGCCAGCATCTGTCATTTCCTGACTTGTTAATTTTAGACATTCTGACTGGTGTGAGGTGGTATCTCATTGTGGTTTTGATTTGTATTTCCCTGATGCCGAGACACTTTTTCATGTGTCTGTTGGCCATCTGGATGTCTTCTTTGCAGAAATGTCTGTTCATGTCCTCTGCCCATTTCTTGATTGGATTATTGGTTCTTTGGGTGTTGAGTTTGCTAAGTTCTTTATAGATTTTGGACACTAGTCCTTTATCTGATATGTCGTTTGCAAATATCTTCTCCCATTCTGTCAGTAGTCTTTTGATTTTGTTCACTGTTTCCTTTGCTGTGCAAAAGCTTTTGATCTTGATGAAATCCCAATAGTTCATTTTTGCCTTTGCTTCCCTTGCCTTTGGCGATGTTCCTAGGAAGATGTTGCTGCAGCTGAGGTCGAAGAGGTTGCTGCCTGTGTTCTCCTCAAGGATTTTGATGGATTCCTTTCTCACATTGAGGTCCTTCATCCATTTTGAGTCTATTTTCATGTGTGGTGTAAGGAAATGGTCCAATTTCATTTTTCTGCATGTGGCTGTCGAATTTTCCCAGCACCATTTATTGAAGAGGCTGTCTTTTTTCCATTGGACATTCTTTCCTGCTTTGTCGAAGATTAGTTGGCCATAGAGTTGAGGGTCTATTTCTGGGCTCTCTATTCTGTTCCATTGATCTATGTGTCTGTTTTTGTGTACCATGCTGTCTTGATGATGACAGCTTTGTAATAGAGCTTGAAGTCCGGAATTGTGATGCCACCAACGTTGGCTTTCTTTTTCAATATCCCTTTGGCTATTCGAGGTCTTTTCTGGTTCCATATAAATTTTAGAATTATTTGTTCCATTTCTTTGAGAAAGATGGATGGTACTTTGATAGGAATTGCATTAAATGTGTAGATTGCTTTAGGTAGCATAGACATTTTCACAATATTTATTCTTCCAATCCAGGAGCATGGAACATTTTTCCAGTTCTTTGTGTCTTCCTCAATTTCTTTCATGAGTACTTTATAGTTTTCTGAGTATAGATTCTGTGCTCCTTTGGTTAGGTTTATTCCTAGGTATCTTATGGTTTTGGGTGCAATTGTAAATGAGATGGACTCCTTAATTTCTCTTTCTTCTGTCTTGTTGTTGGTGTAGAGAAATGCAACTGATTTCTGTGCATTGACTTTATATCCTGACACTTTGCTGAATTCCTGTACAAGTTCTAGCAGTTTTGGAGTGGAGTCTTTTGGGTTTTCCACATATAGTATCATATCATCTGCGAAGAGTGATAATTTGACTTCTTCTTTGCCGATTTGGATGCCTTTTATTTCCTTTTGTTGTCTGATTGCTGAGGCTAGGACCTCTAGTACTATGTTGAATAGCAGTGGTGATAATGGACATCCCTGTCGTGTTCCTGACCTTAGCGGAAAAGCTTTCAGTTTTTCTCCATTGAGAATGATATTTGTGGTGGGTTTTTCATAGATGGCTTTGATGATATTGAGGTATGTGCCCTCTATCCCTACACTTTGAAGAGTTTTGATCAGGAAGGGATGCTGTACTTTGTCAAATGTTTTTTCAGCATCTATTGAGAATATCATATGGTTCTTGTTCTTTCTTTTATTGATGTGTTGTATCACATTGACTGATTTGCGGATGTTGAACCAACCTTGCAGCCCTGGAATAAATCCCACTTGGTCGTGGTGAATAATCCTTTTAAAGTACTGTTGAATCCTATTGGCTAGTATTTTGGTGAGAATTTTCGCATCTGTGTTCATCAAGGATATTGGTCTATAGTTCTCTTTTTTGATGGGATCCTTGTCTGGTTTTGGGATCAAGGTGATGCTGGCCTCATAAAATGAGTTTGGAAGTTTTCCTTCCATTTCTATTTTTTGGAACAGTTTCAGGAGAATAAGAATTAGTTCTTCTTTAAATGTTTGGTAGAATTCCCCCGGGAAGCCGTCTGGCCCTGGGCTTTTGTTTGTTTGGAGATTTTTAATGACTGTTTCAATCTCCTTACTGGTTATGGGTCTGTTCAGGCTTTCTACTTCTTCCTGGTTCAGTTGTGGTAGTTTATATGTTTCTAGGAATGCATCCATTTCTTCCAGATTGTCAAATGTCAAATTTGTTGGCATAGAGTTGCTCATAGTATGTTCTTATAATAGTTTGTATTTCTTTGGTGTTAGTTGTGATCTCTCCTCTTTCATTCATGATTTTATTTATTTGGGTCCTTTCTCTTTTCTTTTTGATAAGTCGGGGCAGGCGGTTATCAATTTTATTAATTCTTTCAAAGAACCAGCTCCTAGTTTCGTTGATTTGTTCTATTGTTTTTTTGGTTTCGATTTCATTGATTTCAGCTCTGATCTTTATGATTTCTCTTCTCCTGCTGGGCTTAGGGTTTCTTTCTTGTTCTTTCTCCAGCTCCTTTAGGTGTAGGGTTAGGTTGTGTACCTGAGACCTTTCTTGTTTCTTGAGAAAGGCTTATACTGCTATATATTTTCCTCTCAGGACTGCCTTTGTTGTGTCCCACAGATTTTAAACCATTGTATTTTCATTATCATTTGTTTCCATGATTTTTTTTCAATTCCTCTTTAATTTCCCGGTTGACCCATTCATTCTTTAGAAGGATGCTGTTTAGTCTCCATGTATTTGGGTTCTTTCCAAACTTCCTTTTGTGGTTGAGTTCCAGCTTTAGCGCATTGTGGTCTGAAAATATGCAGGGAATGATCCCAATCTTTTGATACCAGTCGAGTCCTGATTTAGGACGGAGGATGTGATCTATTCTGGAGAATGCTCCATGTGCACTAGAGAAGAATGTGTATTCTGTTGCTTTGGGATGAAATGTTCTGAATATATCTGTGATGTCCATCTGGTCCAGTGTGTCGTTTAAGGCCTTTATTTCCTTGCTGATCTTTTGCTTGGATGATCTGTCCATTTCAGTGAGGGCAGTGTTAAAGTCCCCTACTATTATTATATTATTGTTGATGTGTTTCTTTGATTTTGTTATTAATTGGTTTATATAGTTGGCTGCTCCCACGTTGGGGGCATAGATATTTAAAATTGTTAGATCTTCTTGTTGGACAGACCCTTTGAGTATGATATAGTGTCCTTCCTCATCTCTTATTATAGTCTTTGGCTTAAAATCTAATTGATCTGATATAAGGATTGCCACTCCTGCTTTCTTCTGAGGTCCATTAGCATGGTAAATTCTTTTCCACCCCCTCACTTTAAATCTGGAGGTGTCTTCGGGCTTAAAATGAGTTTCTTGGAAGCAACATATAGATGGGTTTTGTTTTTTTATCCATTCTGATACCCTGTGTCTTTTGACAGGGGCATTTAGCCCATTAACATTCAGGGTAACTATTGAGAGATATGAATTTAGTGCCATTGTATTGCCTGTAAGGTGACTGTTACTGTATATGGTCTCTGTTCCTTTCTGATCTACCACTTGTAGGCTCTCTCTTTGCTTCGAGGACTCCTTTCAATATTTCCTGTAGAGCTGGTTTGGTGTTTGCAAATTCTTTCAGTTTTTGTTTGTCCTGGAAGCTTTTAATCTCTTCTTCTATTTTCAACGATAGCCTAGCTGGATATAGTATTCTTGGCTGCATGTTTTTCTCGTTTAGTGCTCTGAAAATATCATGCCAGCTCTTTCTGGCCTGCCAGGTCTCTGTGGATACGTCAGATGCCAATCTAATATTTTTCCATTGTATGTTACAGACTTCTTTTCCCGGGCTGCTTTCAGGATTTTCTCTTTGTCACTAAGACTTGTGAATTTTACTATTAGGTGACGGGGTGTGGGCCTATTCTTATTGATTTTGAGGGGCATTCTCTGAACCTCCTGAATTTTGATGCTCGTTCCCTTTGCCATATTGGGGAAATTCTCCCCAATAATTCTCTCCAGTATACCTTCTGCTCCCCTCTCTATTTCTTCTTCTTCTGGAATCCCAATTATTCTAATGTTGTTTCGACTTATGGTGTCACTTATCTCTCGAATTCTCCCCTCATGGTCCAGTAGCTGTTTGTCCCTCTTTTGCTCAGCTTCTTTATTCTCTGTCATTTGGTCTTCTATATCACTAATTCTTTCTTCTGCCTCATTTATCCTAGCAGTGAGAGCCTCCATTTTTGATTGCACCTCATTAATAGCTTTTTTGATTTCAACTTGGTTAGATTTTAGTTCTTTTATTTCTCCAGAAAGGCTTTTATATCTCTCGAGAGGGTTTCTCTAATATCTTCCATGCCTTTTTCAAGCCCAGCTAGAACCTTGATTGGTATTGATTAGGTCCCTAGCCTTCAGTACTGCCTTTTGTTCTTTTTTTGTGGTGAATTTTTCTGTCTTGTCATTTTGCCCAGATAAGGGTACATGAAGGAGCAACTAAAATACTAAAAGGGTGGCAACAACCCCAGGAAAATATGCTTTAAGAAAATCAGAAGAGATCCCAAATCGTGAGGGGGGAGAAAGGGGATAAAAAAAGGTTCAAAAAGGAAGAAAGAAAAAAATAAGAGAAAAAAAAAGAAAATGAATAAAGAAAATATAAAAAAGAAAAAATATATATATTAGATAAACTAGTTGAAAAACGCTAAAAAAGAAAAGTGTAAAAATTTAAAAAAAAAATTTTACCCAAAGGTGAGAAAAAAAAAAAAGAAAAAAAATTAAATTAACTCCAAGACTAAAAAAAAATCACAGTTAGAAAGCCATGAGTTCTGCACTTTGCTTTCTCCTCCTCTGGAATTCTGCTGCTCTCCTTGGTATTGAAACCGCACTCCTTGGTAGGTGAACTTGGTCTTGGCTGGATTTCTTGTTGATCTTCTGGGGGAGGGGCCTGGTGTAGTGATTCTCAAGTGTTTTTGCCCCAGGCGGGAATTGCACTGCCCTTACCAGGGGCCGGGCTGAGTAATCCACTCAGGTTTGCTTTCAGCAGCTTTTGTTCCCTGAGCGCTTTCCGTAGAGTTCCGGAGGATGGGAATACAAATGGCGGCCTCCTGGTCTCCGGCCCGGAGGAGCCAACAGCCCGGGGCCCCACTCCTCAGTGCGCCCTCAGAGAACAGCGCCCATTTACTCCCGTCTGCCTGACCTCCGGCCGCGCTCCGAGCTCACCGAGCCTGTGGCTGGTTCAAGGTAACACCGAGCTGTGAGCTTACTGTCGGCTCTGTCTCTGTAGCCAGTTTTCCCGTTCCAATACCCGCAAGCTCTGCGACACTCAGACACCCCCGATCCTTCTGTAACCCTGTGGGACCTGAGGCCACACTGACCCCGCGTGAGCTTCGCCCTGGTTTAGCCTCTGGAGCGATGTCCCTCAGTGGAACAGACTTTTAAAAGTCCCGGTTTTGTGCTCCGTTGCTCCGCCGCTTGCCGGGAGCCAGCCCCTCCCCCCAGGGTCTATCTTCCCGTCGCTTTGGATTCAGGTCTCCGCCAGTCCTACCTTTTAGAAAGTGGTTGTTTTTCTGTTTCCAGAATTGCTGTTCTTCTTCTCTTCGATCTGCCGATGGATTTGTAGGTGTTTGCAATCTTTAGATAAGCTATCTAGCTGATCTCTGGCTAGCTGATGTAGTCTCAGCCTGCTACTTCTCCGCCATCTTGACTCCTCCCCCTCTTTATTGATCTTCTGCCTTGATGGTCTGTCCATTGCTGTAAGTGGGGCTTTAAAAAAAAAAAAAGATTTAAGTTATTTATTTGCCAGAGAGAGAGAGAGGGAGGGAGGACAAGCAGGGGGAGTGGCAGACTGAGAAAGAAGCAGAATCCCTGCTGAGCAAGGAGTCCAATGTAGGATTCAGTCAGTCCCAGGACCCTGGGAGGACCCATGACCTGAGCTGACGGCAAATATGTAACTGACTGAGCCATCCACATGCCCTTGCTTGTTCTCTTTTGGGATGAATTCCTCCACCTTGGTAATTTGCCTAGATCTCTCTCTTCTGTGTGTTTGGAAAGCCTGTTATGTTTCCTTCTCCTTACAAGTAATGGCTATATTAAGAAGAGGCCATATACAGTCCAGGGGCTGGTGCTTCAGGAAATCTTTCTGGTGTATGCTGTGTGCACTCTGTTGTGTTTTGGCTGCTCTTTTTCTGAGGTCAGTCTTCTGCACAGTTTCTCCTTGCCTGCAGTGGAGAGTGTTTGGAACTTTTCCTGTGTCTAGCAAGTTTCAACTAGGTGTGTTTTGGTCTCTGTGTTACAAAATGGTAGATCTTATTTTTCCTAGATCTGAAGATTTTCAGTACACTTTGATCAGTAGACATGGTGCATGCCTGACGTTTGTGCTGGTCTTCTGGGAAAAGGGCTTGTTGAGCTGGTTCTCAGGCAGACTTGCTATAGTCAAGATGCAACTGCAGGGCACAATGGGGTGTGGTTTGGTGTAAGCAGCTCTGCTCTCCACTAGAGACACTATGTTACTCACTGAAATCTCTCTGTGCAAATGGGTGGCAGGAAAATGGTATTATCCCACACTCTCTTTCCTGGAGAGGGAAGCTCATTACTGCTGTTATTCAAAAAGTTCTAACAGAATAGTGAACAGTCTCCTGTCTTATGTCCAGGCCTCCATCAGAATCCCAGCTTCATTATGTCTGCGTCTGAGTTCTCTGCCTGCTTCATGGCAATATGCTCTTGTGTTTTATCTCGGGAACTCAACTGGGTTTCAAAACTCCAAATTTTAGGGAACCAGTGCAGCACAGACTCTCCCTGATTCTCTGGGGGGAGGCTGTTGTCATGCTGTGGCTGGTGCTGTTTTTCCAGAAAAACAGTTGCATGACCATGCAGTGATTCAGAGTTTATGAAAGCACAACAAAAGCTGGCTTTCAGGTTTGCATCCTTAGCAGGTACATCTGCTGTTAGGCTAATTAACAGAGCCACTCAGTGGTGCCCTCCATCTCTTTTGTCCCCTGAGAGGCAGTGCCACCTCTTCCCAATGCATGCTAATAAGGGGAACAGTGTCCCCTTGTGTGTCTCAGGGGATCCTCAGACCACACTGTCTGCTCATGAATCTCCCCTCCTTTCCCACTGGAGCACCATTAAGCCCACCAAGCACGACCCTAGAAATAGTGTGGAATTCTAAAACTTCAGACTTTGAGTTCCACTGCTTGTAAAAACTTAGAATAATCAGCCCCTCTCCTTTTCCTAGTCAGTCAGTTGGAGGAAGTGTTTTTCTTGTGCAATCTCCTTTGTGCTTGCCTCTCTCTCTCTCTCCCTCTCTCTCTTCTCTCCTCTCTCAGTGGTCAGGGCTCCTTACCATCCACAACACTTGCAATTCTCTCCTGAAAATCAACTCTCTGCAGCTCCTGTCTTCCATGATATGGCCATTTTTTCTTCCTCCAGACATGCAGTGTGTTCTGTCAGTCCTCAAATCAATTTCTTGGGTGTTCGGAAAGATTTGGTATTTATCTGGGTGTGTTAGAAAGATAAAGCAAGCATTGGGTCCCCCTACTACTCTGTCATTTTAACTCATCCTCTGACCCATTCATTCTTTAATAGGATATTCTTTAACCCCCATGTATTTGTGGTCTTTCCAGGTTTTTTTTTTATTTAATTTTTAATTTTTTATAAACATATATTTTTATCCCCAGGGGTACAGGTCTGTGAATCACCAGGTTTACACACTTCACAGCACTCACCAAAGCACATACCCTCCCCAATGTCCATAATCCCACCCCCTTCTCCCTCCCCCCAGCAACCCTCAGTTTGTTTTGTGAGATAAGACATCCAGATGGCCAACAGACACATGAAAAAGTGCTCCATATCACTCGGCATCAGGGAAATACAAATCAAAACCACAATGAGATATCACCTCACACCAGTCAGAATGGCTAAAATCAACAAGTCAGGAAATGACAGATGCTGGCGAGGATGCGGAGAAAGGGGAACCCTCCTACACTGTTGGTGGGACTGCAAGCTGGTGCAACAACTCTGGAAAACAGCATGGAGGTTCCTCAAAATGTTGAAAATAGAACTGCCCTATGACCCAGCAATTGCACTATTGGGTATTTACCCTAAAGATACAAACGTAGTGATCCAAAGGGGCACGTGCACCCGAATGTTTATAGCAGCAATGTCCACAATAGCCAAACTATGGAAAGAACCTAGATGTCCATCAACAGAGGAATGGATAAAGAAGAGGTGGTATATATACACAATGGAATACTATGCAGCCATCAAAAGAAATGAAATCTTGCCATTTGCGACAACATGGATGGAACTAGAGCGTATCATGCTTAGCGAAATAAATCAAGCAGAGAAAGACAACTATCATATGATCTCCCTGATATGAGGAAGTGGTGATGCAACATGGGGGCTTAAGTGGGTAGGAGAAGAATCAATGAAACAAGATGGGATTGGGAGGGAGACAAACCATAAGTGACTCTTAATCCCAGGTTTTTTTTTTCTTATAGTTGACTTCAAGCTTCATAGGGTAGTGTCAGAAAATATGAATGGTATGATCTCAGTCTAAGCCTGATTTGTGGCTTAGTATGTCATCTATTCTGGAGATTGTTCCATGTGCACTTGAGAAGAATGTGTATTCTGCTGCTTTGGAATGAAACGTCCTGAATATACCTGTTAAGTCAGTCTGGCCCAGTGTGTAATTTGAAACCATTGTTTCATTGTTGATTTTCTTCTTAGATTATCTGTCTACTGAGGCAACTACAGTGTCAAAGTCCTACACTATTATTGTATAATGCATTTCTTTCTATTTGTTATTAATTGTTTTATATATTTGGGTGTTCCCTTCTTGAGTGCATGCATATTTACTATTGATAGGTCTTCTTATTGGATTGTCCCCTTATTATGATAGTGCCTTACTTCATCCCTTGTTATAGACTTTGGTTTAAAATCTAGCTTGCCTAATATAAGGATTGCAGCACTGGCTTTTTTTTTTTTTTTTTTACATTCATTTTCATGAGAAACCGTTCTCCATCCCCTCACTTTTAATCTGTAGGTGACTTTAGGTCTAAAATGACTCTCTTATACTCAGCATATAGACTGGTCTTGTATTTTTATCCATTCTGACTCCCTGTGTCTTTTGATTGGAGTATTCAGTCCATTTGCATTCAGAGTAGATATTGATAGATATGTATTTAGTGCCATTTTATTGCTTGTTTTTCATTGTTTTTGGAGATTTTCTCTGTTCTTTTTTAGTCTGTCACTTTAGGTCTTTCTTTCCCACTGAAAGAGATTCCTTTAATATTTCTCATAGGGCTGGTTTAGTGGTCACAAATTCCTTTTGTTTTTGTTTGTCTGGGAAAATTTATCTCCCCTTCTATGCTGAATGATAGCCTTGCTGGGTAGAATATTCTTAGCTGCAGATTTTTCCCATTCAACACATTGAATATATCATCCTACTCCTTTCTGGATTGCCAAGTTTATATGGATGTATCTCCTGCTAAACTGTTTGGTCTTCCCTTGTAAGTTAGTGATTTCTCTTGCCTTGTTCTTTTTAGGATTTTTTTTCTTTATTACTATTTTTGTAAATATAAGTACAATATGTCTTGGTGTTGGCCTACTTTTGTTGATTTTGATGGGAGTTTCTCTGTTTCTTGGATATGGCTATCTGTTTCTTTCTTAGATTAAGAAAGCTTACAGGTATGATTTCTTCAAATAAATCTTCTGTTCCATTTTTTTCTCTTTTTCTTCTGGGACTCCTATTATATAAATGTTATTAAATTTGCTGAAGTCACTGAGTTCTATAAGTCTATCCTTGTAATCCAAAATTTTTCTTTCTCTTTTTTGTTCAGTTTCATTATTTTTCATAATTCTATCCTTTATATCACTTAGTTGTTCCTCTTTTTCTTCCATCCTTGTGTTCATTATATCCAGTCAGTTTTAAATCTTGGTTATTGATTTTTTTTTAAATTTCTGCCTGATTTTTTTTAAGCTCTTTATCTCTGCACTAAGGGTCTCCCTAATGTCTTCCATGGTTTTCTCAGGCCCAACTAGTAATCCTTATGATTGTTACTTTAAATTCTGGATCACAGATATTACTTATAATTGTTTCAATTAGATCCTGTCTGTGACCTTTTCTTGTTCTTTCTTTTGGAATGAATTCTCCCGATACAAGAGCATGGAATGGTCTTCCATCTTTTTGTGTCTTCTTCAATTACTTTCATGAGTGTTCTGTAGTTCCTCGAGTACAGATCCTTTACCTCTTTGGTTAGGTTTATTCCCAGGTATCTTATGGTTCTTGGTGCTATAGTAAATGGAATCGATTCTCTAATTTCCCTTTCTGTATTTTCATTGTTAGTGTATAAGAAAGCCACTGATTTCTGCACATTGACTTTGTATCCTGCCACGTTGCTGAATTTCTGTATGAGTTCTAATAGTTTAGGGGTGGAGTCTTTTGGGTTTTCCATATAAAGAATCATGACATCTGCGAAGAGAGAGAGTTTGACTTCTTCCTTGCCAATTTGGATACCTTTTATTTCTCTTTGTTGTCTGATTGCTGTTGCTAAGACTTCTAATACTATGTTGAACAAGAGTGGTGAGAGTGGGCATCCTTGTCATGTTCCTGATCTCAACGGGAAGGCTGCAAGCCTTTTCCCATTGAGGACGATATTTGCTGTGGGTCTTTCATAGATAGATTTTATGAAGTTCAGGAATGTTCCCTCTATCCCTATACTTTGAAGCATTTTAATCAGAAACGGATGTTGGATTTTGTCAAATGCTTTTTCTGCATCAATTGAGAGGACCATGTGGTTCTTCTCTCTTCTTTTATTGATTTTTCTATCACTTCTCTCATTTTGGCATTTTGTTGGGTCTCTGTCTTCTGTGTGTTAGGAAAGCCTGTTATGCTTCTTGCTTCTGAGAATAATGGCTTTACAAAGAAAAGGTCATATCCTGTCCAGGGCCTAATGCTTTAGGAATTGTCTCTGGTGTGTCCTGTGTGCACCCTATTGCTGTGCTTAGGCTACTTTATCCCTCAGATCAGTCCTCTGCAGGGTTTCTCCTATCCTGCAGTGGGCTTTGTTTGGACCTTGGCCAGAGTGTGGAGAGATTTATTTATTTATTTATTTTTAAATTTTTGTTTTAAGATTCTATTTATTTATTTGACAGAGAGAGAGAGCACAAGTAGGCAGAACAGTAGGCAGAGGGAGAGGGAGAAGCAGGTTCCCTGCTGAGCAGAGAGCTTGATGCAGACCTCCATCCCAGGACCCTGGGATCATGACCTGAGCAGAAGGCAGATGCTTAACCAACTGAGCCATCCAGGAGTCTTAAGGAGAGTTTTAACTAGGTTAGCTCTGGTCCCCTTGAGACCTGATGCTATTTTTATCGTAATTTTATTTTTTTTCAGTGCTCCAAGATTCATTGTTTATGCACCACACCCAGTGCTCCATGCAATATGTGCCCTCCTTAATACCCGCCACCAGCCTGAATATTTGTTGAACTTTATGGTAAGTAGACATGGTGACGGTAAGGTTGTGGTTTTTTGTTTGTTTTTTCTCCTGATCTTCCAGGAGGGTCTCCTGTGCTGGTCATTAAGCACAGTTGCACCCAGAAAAGTCATATAGCAGAGCCCAGGGGAGATAGGACTTCATGTAAGCAGTTTAGGCAACCAGTTTTTGCACGGTGCTGTTTACTGAAGTTGGTTTATGCTAAGGGTGGTAATGGGATACAGCACCAGTCAGCTTCTTTGTCTCTGGAGAGGTAAGTACATGCTTGCTGTTTTTAGGTACACCCTTTCAGAGGAGTTAATAATTTCCCCCTTGTGCATCTCCAAAATTTTCCAGATCGCTGATTTCATACTATCTGTCTCTGGGTTGCTTGCATGCCTGGATCAGCACACCCTACCTTGGAGTCTACCCTAGCCAGGTCTGCTGCCTTTAATATTCCAAATTTCAGGAGCCTGGTATATCAAGGACTTGTGCTGGTCCTCTGAGAAAGGGTCTCATTGTGCTGGGACTGATGCAGTTTTGACCCAGATGAGCAGTTGTGCCAGAGTGCAGTGACTTGGGATTTGGAGTAAAGCAGACTAAACAGCCAGTGCCCATATTAGCCACCCTCAGAAGTGTCTCATGCTTGTGTTGAGGGATGAGGGAGAGAAATTGTGGTCTCCAGCTCTTTTGTCCCTGGAGAGCCTATACCACTTATTGTAGATACACTCCAAGAAGAGAGAACAATCTCTCTTCATGCTTCTTAGGCAATCCTCAGATCATACTGTTTCTCCAGGGTTACTGCCTGCCTTCTCTCTGGGATTAGGGCAGGGGCCTCAGACTTCTATCCAAGCCATGCGATGGACCTCTGGACCTCTAAAACTCCAGTCTTTGAGCCCCACTTGTTTCAAAAACTCAGGAAAATCAACCCCTTTCATTTTCTTAGTCAATGTCTTTGGGGAAGTGTTCTCCTTGTGCAGTCATCTGTGTGCTCCTCTCTCTCTCTCTCTCTCTCTCTCTCTCTCTTTCTCCCTCCCTCCCTCCTTCCCCTTTCTCTGAGAACAGAGTTCCTTCCCCTCCACAGCACATGTGATCTGCTTCTCCCTCAAACCACATCTCCTCACTTCCTACCTTTCTCAAAATGACCTCTTCTCTCTCTCTTGACTTATGCAGTTTGCTCTATCAGATTCAGGTCAATTTCTTGAGTATTCAGTATGATTTGAGAGTTATCTAGCTGTATCTGAGGGACAAGGCAAGCCAAAGGTCCTCCTACTACATTGCTATCTTAGCCCCTCCCGTCCCTAATTTTAAATCTATTTCTTGATGTTACAAAGATGTGTTTATTTAATCAAGCTGTACCGATGATTTGCACACTTCCTGGTATATATGTTTTATATGTTATTTACTTAAATAAAATTTTTCTTTTTAAGTAATAAACTACAGAGACATAAAAAATTAATTAATCTTAGCAACATAAC
Source organism: Mustela erminea (assembly GCF_009829155.1). Lineage (NCBI taxonomy): Eukaryota > Metazoa > Chordata > Mammalia > Carnivora > Mustelidae > Mustela > Mustela erminea. Next base: position 67,766,834 of record NC_045635.1, on the reverse strand, counting down.
ATTGTCTGAAAATATTAAGTTCCAAAAGATTACTTATAGCATGAACACTTTTTTAATGAAGTTAAAAATACCTAAAATTATGCATATCTTCAAAATGTGTTTAAATTCAATAAGACTAAATGAAACAGAAATCATGGGAACAATAAACATGGCATTCAAGGTAGGTCACTCCTGGAAATGGAATAGCAGGAGGAAACTATATGATTACATGTCAAATTACTGTCAAGGTCTAGGTTTCATTTTGGTTGCTGGATTTGTGTATGCTTATTACATTATTAAAACTGATTTACAGGATAAATAACTAAAAATGATCCATGTGTAAGACCAATTACAGAGTATAGCATAGAAAAGGTTTATAATGATATCAATTCTGTGCATCTTGACAACCAAAATATTATAAGTAATTTTAAAATGATGATAAAACACTTTATTAATTTAAAATTGTGTAAAAGATATATGTTTTGAAAATTCTTTTAGAGATTATGAAAGCAAAGTGTTTAATGATGACTGATCCAGAATGCACTTTTCTATCTCAGATTAACAAAATATTTTTTTTTCAAATGCCTTTCAAAAATTACAATATTATATGTCTGCTCCTTCTTCTTTCTACTACTTTAGTAATTCTATAAAGAGACAAATTAGAACTGTATTTCCAAAACTATATTATTTCATAACATATTAGTTTGGGATAATGTTGAGAAGTAATGCACTCACAGACACAACAAAATAGTTTTGTGCTCACATTTGGGAAACACTATATACTATGTTTACTCTATTGGAAACCTGTAATACACTTTAGTGTATTAAAACTCTGAAAAGTCTTGCAGTAAGTACATGTGAAAGCATATGGTTAATTTTGCTTAATCTCATGTTTCCTAAATTTATTTGATCATAGAAAAAAAATTTTTTTTCAAAATTACCTTGTTAACATTCAATGTTTTGAGGGACAACAATTTAGGTAGCACTGGTCTACTAGTCTAGCATAATATATTCCTAGCAAACCCACACTAACCTTTAGCATTTCTTTCTCAAAATACTTTTTCATACATTTAGAATCTTTCTTAGAATTCTACTTCTTCATTCAAATGAATAATATTCTCCCACTGTCAGTCTTATGGAAACTCTTTTATTCTTCATTAATATAGTTCAATTTTATTCACTGCTGTGCTCACTACTAAGAAGTTCTCATATACCTCATGCAGCCTGAGAATTAGGATAATAGTACCATGTTTGAATACCAAGTCTATCTGTAAGTGTTTGCAATGAGATCATATACAACAATAAAGCAGATGACTGCTACTATTATAAAAATAAACTACAGAAAAGAACACTTCCATTTTTAGACAATAGACTGAAAAATAAGTGCTTTTGGAGCCATTATTACGTGCAAGCACTGTGAATAGCACTATATTTGTTTATTCCACCTAAATCTTCATAACAGTCATGTAAAATAGCTATTATTTTCCTTATTTGGCAGAAGATAAACCTAAGGCACAATGTTCATGTAAGTAACTTGATCAAGGTCATGTAACTAGTAGAGAGAGAAGCAAGATTTTAAAAGTAGGTTCATGTAATGCCATTTGCTCTTAATCACTATGCTATACTGCCTCCCTGAGGAAAAAGACTACATTTTTTTAAATTGTGTAATGTTAGTCACCATACATCATTAGCACATTTTATTTACATCTTAAGTACTTCCATATTAGTTGCTCAAAAAATATTTGCTGGATAAAAGAATATGTAAATAAATATATTTCAGTTAGGTCAAGAAACTTTCAGGTATTCAAAGAATTTATGTGCTCTAAGTAAATATCTCTATTGGTCTTATATTATTTCAGTTCCTGTTTATTAATGTTCTACCCCTACTAGTCTATAGAAGTCTGTCTAAATTCCATTAATATCTTTCAAAATAATCTTTTAAATTCTGGAAACCAAATTGAAATATTTTAAAAACAACTTAATAGATTTCTGTATACCTTTGAATAAATGACTGTAGTGTGTGTGAAGTCTCCATGAATAAGTGGATCAGTGTAATAAACTAATATATTTTTAAAGTTTTAAATCTTATTTTCCACTAATGAGACTATTATTTTCCTAGAAATTGATCATCTTAACTATCACTAATTATTGTGATGGCATTATCATCGTCGGTTAATTTAAGAATTATAGAAAATTATTTCACCATCCTAATTGGCCACCTGCTACAACTCCAGGGTTTCAAAATCTCATAAAAACAAACGAATTTAAGTAAATAATTGTAAAACAAGATAGTGACAAATGCAATGAGACAAAAGCAAAGATGCTATAGGAAGAAATTTAGTAAGATAAGGTAAACCTAGAAAGATTATATTAATCCAAAAGAAAATTTACTGGGCAACTATCATGTTTGCCAGATATCATACACATTGTTAAAAAGACAGAAGTTAATTAACACAAGTTAAGAAACCCAAGTATTTCATAACTTTGTAGAAATGACTGACAAACAAAAAATTCTGGTACTGAGAAGTGCTATAGAAGCTGCATATGAAATAGTATGGGAGCACATCCAAAGGAAAGACTAAATCTTGAATGAAATGAGGAAGGCTTGCTGAGGAGTGTAATTCTTTATCATAAAATGTTATTTATTTATATTGTTTGGAACATATGTATACTCAAATGGATCAAAATAAAACAATAAACCATGGTTTATATTGATTTCCATTTTTATCCCCTCCCATCTGCATCACTCTTTCCTACCCCCTACAAGAAATTGCTTTTATTAGTTCTTGTGGATAATTTCCAGTGTTTCTCTATATAAATATGTAGAAATGAAGCTATATAGCATTATCACTTCCATCCTTTTTTATTTAAAAGGTATTATACTATTCTTTTTCTTAATTTTTTTCACATTACTATATATTCTAGTAATCATCATGTATCAGTATATATGGAGGTTGTTCTTGTTTTTTAAGCAGAAAAACAGTACTCCATTGTATGTGTGTATCTACCATAATTTACTTAACCAGTTTGTTAGTGATGGACATTTTGGTTATTTCTAATCTTTTATTACTACACACAGGTCACCAATTAATAGTTTCTTATGCATATGAAGGTATATCTTTAGAGATAAATTCTCATTAGGATTGCAGAGTCAAAACATAAATTTATTTGTATTTTTGATAAACATTATCAAATAATCCTCCCTAAACATTGTTCTATCAAAATATATGAGAATGCTTATTTCCCAAAGCTGATTAGTGAAAATTCTTTCTCATTGTAGTTCATTGCATATTTCCCTAATGATTAGCTATTGTCTGTGATATGAGCTATAAATATTTTCCAGCTTTACACTATTCATTTTTAAATTTATGATTTTTTTAATCACGCAGAAGTAATTTTTTTTTTCCTAGAAGTAGTTGACATTATCAATCTTTTCTTTTTTGGCTTCCAGATTTTTCAAAACTATTTTTTTTTTTTTAAAGATTTTATTTATTTATTTGACAGAGAGAAATTACAAGTACACTGAGAGGCAGGCAGAGAGAGAGAGAAGGAAGCAGGCTCCCTGCTGAGCAGAGAGCCCGATGCGGGACTCGATCCCAGGACCCTGAGATCATGACCTGAGCCGAAGGCAGCGGCTTAACCCACTGAGCCACCCAGGCGCCCTTTCAAAACTATTTTAATACAATTAATTAACACATAATGTATTATTGGTTTCAGAGGCATAAGTCTGTGACTCATCAGTCTTATATAATACCTAGTACTCATTATAACACATGCTCTCCTTACTGTCCATCATCCAGTTACCCCATCACTCCACACACTTCCCTCTAGCAATTCTCAGTTTGTTTCCTATGATTAAGAGTCTCATGTGGTTTGTTTCCCTCTATGGTTCCATCTGTTGTATTTTTCCTCTATTTCCCGAAGATTCTGTTTTGTTTCTTAAAGTCCACATATCAGTGAGATTATATAATAATTGTCTTTTTCTGAAAGACTCATTTTGCTTACCATAATACCCTATAGTTCTATGCAGGTCCCAACAAATGTCAAGATTTCATTTTTTTGATGTCTGGGTAGTATTCCATTGCATATATATTACACATCTTCTTTATAAATTCATTGGTCAATGGATATCTGGGGTCTTTCCATAGTTTGGCTATTGTGGATATTGCTGCTATAAATATTGGGGTGTATGTGCCCCTTCAGATCACTGTATCTGTGTCTTTTAGGTTAATACCCAGTAGTATAATAGCTGGGTCATAGGGTAGCTCCATTTTCAACTTTTTGAGGAACTTCCATACTGTTTTCCAGAGTGGCTGCACCAGCTTGCATTCCCACCAACAGTGTAAGAGGATTCCCCTTTCTCCTCATCCTCACCAACACCTGTTGTTTCCTGACTTGTGAACTTTAGCCATTCTGACTGGTGTGAGGTGGTATCTCATTGTGTTTTTGTTTTGTATTTCCTTAATACCAAGGGATGGTGTGCATTTTTTTATGTGTCTGTTGGCTATTTGGATGTCTTTGAATAAATGTCCATTCATGTCTTCTGCCCATTTCTTAACTGGATTATTTGTATTTTGGGTGTTGAGTTTGATAAGTTCTTCACAGATCTTGGATACTAGCCCATTATCTAATGCATTGTTTGCAATATCTTCTCCCATCCTGTCAGTTGTCTTTTGGTTTTATCAGCTGTTTCCTTTTCTGTGCAAAAGGCTTTTTATCTTGATGTAGTCCCAGTAGTTAATTTTTGCCTTTGTTTCCCTTGCCTTTGTAGATATGTCTAACAAGAAGTTGCTGTGGCCAAGGTCGAAGAGGTTGCCGCCCATGTTCTCCTCTAGGATTTTGATGGATTCCTGTCTCACATTGAGGTCTTTCATCCATTTGAGTCTATTTTTGTGTATGGTGTAAGCAGATGGTCCAGTTTCATTATTTTGCATGTGGCTGTCCAATTTTCTCAAAATAATTTGTTGAAGAGACTGTCCTTTTTCCACTGGATATTTTTTCCTGTTTGTTGAAGGTGAGTTGACCATAGAGTTGAGGGTCCATGTCTGGGATCTGTATTCTGTTCTATTGATCTATGTGTCTGTTTTTGTTCCAGCACCATACTCTCTTGATGATTAAGCCTTTGTAATAGAACTTCATGTCTGGAATTGTGATGCCACCAGGTATGGTTTTCTTTTTCAAATTTTCTTTGGCTATTTGGGGTCTTTTCTGGTTCCAAACAAATTTTAGGATTACTTGTTTCAGTTTTGTGAAAAAACTTGATGGTATTTTGATAAGGATTTCATTGAATACATAGATTGCTCCAGGTAATATAGACATTTTCAAAATACCTATTGTTCTGATCCATGTGCATGGAACATATTTTCATTTCTTTGTTTTATCCCCAATTTCTTTCATGAGTGTTCTATATTTTTCTGAGTACAGAATTTTTACCTCCTTGGTTAGGTTTACTCCTAGGTATCTTTTGTTTGGGGGTGCAATTGTAAATGATATTGACTCCTTAATTTCTCTTTGTTTTTTCTCATTTCTTGTGTATATAAATTCAATTGATTTCTGTGCATTGATTTTATATCCTGCCACTTTGATGAATTCCTGTCCGAGTTATAGATATTTTGGGGTGAATTCTTTTGGATTTCCACATAATGTATCATGTCATCTATGAAGAGTGAGAGTTTGACTTCTTCTTTGCCAATTCTGATGCCTTCTGCTGCTGTTGTTGTTGTTGTTGTTGTCCTTGTCTCATTGCTGAGGCTAGGACTTCTAGTACTTTGTTGAGCAGCAGTGGTGATAGTGGGCATCCCTGTTCTGTTCCTGACCTGATTTTAGGGGTAAAGTTCTCACTTTTTCCCCATTAAGAGTGATAGTGGCTGTGAGCTTTTCATATATAACTTACAGAATATTGAGGGATGTTCCCACTATCCCTACACTGTGAAGAGACTTAATCAAGAAAAGATGCGGCATTATGTCAATTTTTTTCTGCATCTATTGAGAAGATCATAAGGTTCTTGTTCTTTCTTTTATTTATGTAGTGTATCATATTGATTAATTTGAAGATATTGAACCACCCTTATAGCCCAGGAATTAAATCTCACTTGGTCATGGTAAATAATCCTTTTAATGTACTGGTGGATCCTACTGGGTAATACTTTGGTAAGAATCTTTGCATCCATGTTCATCAGGGATATTGGTCTATAATTTCTTTTCTTTTTCTTTTTTTCTTTTTTTTTTTTTTTTTGGTGGAGTCTGTGTCTGGTTTGGGGATCAAGGTAATATTGGCCTTATAAGAAGAGTCTGAAAGTTTTCCTTCCATTTTTTTTTTTTTTTTTGCAAGAGCTTCAGAAGAATAGTTATTAATTCTTCTTTAAATGTTTGGTAGAATTCACTTGGGAAGCCCTCTGGCCTTGGGCTCTTGTTTGTTGTGAGATTTTGGTTATGCCTTCAATTTCCTTGCTGGTTATGGGTTTGTTCAGGTTTCCTATTTCTTCCTGTTTCAGTTTTGGTAGTTTATACATATCTAGGAATCCATCAATTTCTTACAGATTGCCTAATTTATTGCCATATAGTTGCTCATAGTATGTTCTGATAATTGTTCGTATTTCTTTGTGATGTCTCCTCTTTCATTCATGATTTTATTTATTTGGATCTTTTCTCTTTTGTTTTTGATAAGTCTGGCAAAGAGTTTCTCAATCTCAATTAATTCTAAGAAACAACTCCTCATTTCCTTGATCTGTTCTACTTTTCCTTTGATTTCTATTGCATTGATTTCTGCTCTAATCTTTCTTATGTATCTACTCTTGCTTGGTTTAGGCTTTATATGCTGTTCTTTCTCCAGCTCCTTTAGGTGTAAGGTTAGGTGGTGTATTTGAGACCTTTCTTTTTCTTGAGAAAGACTTGTATTGCTATATACTTCCCTCTTAGGACCATTTTTACTGCATTCCAAAGGTTTTTAACACTTGTGTTTTCATGTTCATTTGTTTCCATGTTTTTTTTTTTTTAATTTCTTCTTTAACTCACTGGTTGACCCATTTTAGTAGGATGCCTTTTAGCCTCCATGTATTTGAGTTCTTTCCAAATTTTCTCTTGTGATTGAGTTCCAGTTTCAAAATATTGTGGTCTGAAAATATGCAAGGACTGATCCCAATCTTTTGGTACCATTTGAGATGTGATTTGTTACCCAGTATGTGAACTATTCTGGAGAATGTTCCATGTGTAGTTGAGAAGAATGTGTATTCTGTTGATCTAGGATGGAACATCTGTGAAGTCCATCTGGTCCAGTGTGCCATTCAAAGCCTTTGTTTCCTTGTTGACCTTCTGCTTAGATGACCCGTCCATTGCATTGAGGGGGATATTAATGTTCCCTACTATTATTGTATTATTATCAATGTGTTTCTTTAGTTTTGTTATTTAACTGGGTTATATAATTGGCTCCTCCTGTGTTAGAGGCATAAATATTTACAGTTGTTGATTTTTTTGGATAGAACCTTTAATTATGATACAGTGTTCTTCCTTATCCCTTATAATGGACTTTGGTTTAAAATCTAATTTGTCTGATATACAGATTGCCACCCCAGCTTTCTTTTCATATCCTTAGCATGATAAATGATTTTCCATCGCCTCATTTTCAATCTGGAGGTGTATTTGGGTCTCAAATGAGTCTCTTGAAGACAGTGTATTGATGAGTCTTGCTTTTTTTTTTTTTTAATCCAATCTGATACCTGTATCTCTTGACTGTGGATTTTAGCCCATTTATGTTTGAAGTAACTATTGAAAGATATTGATTTAGTGCCATTGTATTACCTGTCCAGTGAAGGTTACTGTATATTATCTCTGGGGTTTTTTTATTTGTTTATTTGTTTTGTGTTGTTTTGTTTTTTTCTGGTCTGTTACTTTTGGACTCTGTCTTTACTTAGAGGATCAATTTTAATATTGCTTATAGAGCTGGTTTGGTGATCACAAATTCTTTTAGTTTTTGTTTGTACTGGGAGATTTTTATCACCCCTTTTGTTCTCAATGAGATTCTAGCTGAATAAAATATTCTTGGCTGCATATTTTTTTTCATTAGCACCCTAAATATATCATGCTAGTCCTTTCTGACCTGCCAGGTATCTGTGGGTAGGTCAGCTGCCAATCTAGGTTCTACCCTTGTAGGTTACAGACCTCTTGTCCCAAGCTGCTTTCAGGATTTTTTCTTTGTCTTTGAGATTTGTAAGTTTCACTATTATATGTCATGATGCTGACCTATTTTTATCAATTTTGAGGAAGTTTCTATGTGCCTCCTCGATTTTGATGTCTGATTCCTTCCCCACATCAGGGAAGTTCTCCACTATAATTTGCTCCATTATATCTTCTGCCCCTCTCTTTCCTCTTCTTCTGGGATTCCAATTATTCTGATATTGTTTTGTTTTATGGTATCACTTTGTTTTGAATTCTCCTCTTGTGATCAAGTAGTTATCTTTATTCTTCTCAGCGTCTTTATTTCCATCTTATCATTTATATCACTCATTCTTTCTTCTGCCTCATTCATCCTAGGAGTTAGAACTTCCATTTTTATTGCATCTCATTAATAAACTTTATGATTTCAATTTGGTTAGATTTTAGTTCTTTTATTTCTCCAGAAAGAGATTCTTGAGTGTCTTCTATGCTTTTCTCAAGCTTAACCAGCATCTTTTTAATTGTTATTCTGAACTCTTGATCTGACATCTTATTTATATCCATTCTGATTAGGTCCCTTACAGTCAGTACTCCCTCTTCTTCTTTTTTTTTTTTGAGGTGCAGTTTTTCCATCTTGTCATTCTGTCAAGGGAAGAATCGATGAAGTAGAGAAAGAAATAATAAAATGACAACAAAGACACTAGAAAAATATACACTAAACAAATCAGAAGAGACCCAAAACAAGAAAAAAAATTTTTTTTAACATAGCAGGGGGAGTGGGAGAGGGAGAAGCAGGCTTGCCGCATCAGGGAGCCCCATGTGGGGCTCGATCCCAGCACCCTGGGATCATAACCTGAGCTGAATGCAGACGCTTAATTAGTGAGCCACCCAGGTGCCCCAGAAAAAAAAAATTAAAGAGAATATAATCTAACAGGTGACTAGAATAGAGAAATACACTGGATTCTGTGTGTAGTTTGGTCTGTTTGTTAGAAAACTAGATTCCAAAATTGTAAAGAAAACTTATATGTGTATAGAAATGAAATTAAATACAATGAAAGGATAGAATGTAACTGTAAAAATGGATTCTAAAAGACAAGAAAAAACAAAAGAGGACAGCAAAAAAAAAACACAACAACAACAAAAGGAAGGAATATAAACAAACTTGTGAACAAAACAGAGCAATACCTTATCTCCTGAGTGTATTTTGTCAGTTGGTTAGAAAAAACTACATATCAAAATTATAAATTGTAAAGAAACAAAATTGTAAAGAAACAAATTATACATACAAAAATAAAATTAAATACATAGAAAGGATAGATTGTGCCTTTCAAGATGAAAATTAAAGAAGACCTTAACAAAACAAAAATAAAGAAAGAAAACAACAACAAAGAGAATATGATCAGACAGGTGAATGGAACAGAGACATACAATAGATTTCCAGTGAATTTTGGTCTGTTAGAAGAAACTACATCCTAAATTTGTTTATATATATATATATATATATATATATATATATATATATATATATAAAATTTGGTACAAAAAAGGGATAGAATATAACTAAAAAATGAAAGCTAAAAATATTTTTAAAAAGAGTTGATAAAAATAAGAAAAAAGTTGAAAACAGAAAGAAAAAAAAAATAAGTTGAAAGACTAAAGAGTCATGGGGAAAAAAAGCCCTGAATTCTATGTGCTGTATTCCCTTAGATCTGGAGTTTTATGTTTCTCATTGATTGGTAAACTTGATCTTGGCTGGATGTTCTTGCTGATCTTCTGGGGAAGGAACCTGTTGCATTGATTCTCAAGTATCTGCCCCAGGCAGAATTGTGTCACCCCTGCCAGATGGCCAAGGTAAGTAATTTACTCTGGTTTGCTCTATGTGGCTTTTGTTCCCTGAAGGCTTTCTATAAAGCTTTAGAGAATGAAATAAAAATGGTGGTCTCCCTATCTCTGACCCTGGTGCTGAAAGCTCTGGCTCTACTCCTCAGTGCATCATGAGAGAAAAGCAGTCAATCACTCCCTGGTCCCTGGTCACACTCTGTGCTCACTCACTCTGTGACAAAGTGATTCTATCTCAGGCACATGACCCTGTTCCAAGACTCCAAACCCTGTAGACTATTGTGATGTGCTCCTGTGCCACTCTTTCAGGGGCAGAAGGGGAGTGTTGCTGGCTATGCCACTTGCTGGGCTCCTGCTTGGAGAGCAGTCACCTGACAATGCCACAGTTTGCTGTTTATGGCAACCCCAAGTCCAGAGCCTACTCCTGGGCTCACTAATACAGCCGGCTTCCCTGTTCTGATGCCTGGAAGCTCTGCTGCACTCAGGCACCACTGGTCTTCTTATACGCTGAGAATCTAGAGACCACACTGTCCCAGCTTGGGTTCCATCTCTGCTGAGCAGTCTGAGCAATGTCCCTCACCAGAGCAGACTTCTAACAGTTCCAATTTTGTGTTCCACTGTTATATCACTTGCTGGTAGCCAACTGTTGGAGGCTTCCTCCTCACTGTGGTCTGTCTTCTCATATATTGCTTTGGTTTGCTGAAAGTGGTTATTTTTTTTGTTGTTTTTTTTTGTTGTTGTTGTTTTTGTTTTGTTTTCATCTCTAGAGTTGCAGCTCTTATTTTCTTTGCTCTGTGGTTGAGTTGGCAGGTGCTCAGAATTATTTGATTATCTAGATGAATTCTTGGGACCAGAGGAAATTAAAGTCTCCTATTCCCCTGCTATCTTTGACTCTTCCCCTGGGTTACAGATTATGTACCATAGTTTAAAGTGCCTTTCCTATCCCTTGATTATTAAAACAAAATTTCACCCATGTTTTCCATGTTTTCCTATTTTCTTCTAATCCTCTGGTAGCTTTTTTATTTTTTTTAACATTGGAGTTTATTCTGGGTTTGCAGTGTATATTATGTTGTGATAATCTCTTCTCATCTTTTTTTGTTGTTGTTTTTGCTGGAATATTTAAAGGCAAATTATAGACATCATGTCTGTTCACTCTTAAATAATTGAGTATGCATATCAATGTGATAGAACTTATTTTTCCATTAGACTTCCATGCCATTATCATAGCTATCCAAATTAAGTTATCCCTTATTTATTTCTAACCATGCTACATTAAAATTTTCCTGATTACTCAAAAAGTGTCTCTATACAATCATTTATTTTTTCTCTTATCAGTATCTAAATAAGGGCCATATATCACATTTGGTTGCTATGTCTCAAGTTTGCTTCATTCTACATCCTCCTGCTTTTCCCTATATTACATATATACATTTAAGGAGCAGAAAGAGGAGAACCAGAAGAGTGCAGTATCACTCTTTAAAAATGGCTTTAGAGAGTTCTCAAATACTTTTGAGAAAGAAATAAGATTTAAACAAACAAATAACAGTTAGCTTTGCCCAACATATTTAATTTTATCAAGACATGTGATTCATAAAAAGTAATTTTTTGATAAATTTAAACTTCTTTTCCATTAATCTAGAATTCTTCAAATTGTTCTTTGTGAATATACTTATCAGTTCACATTTTATATACTTATTGTTATATTTGTAATATTTTCTAGTGGGAGAATGAAATAATTTCAGTAATGTACCATAATTTGGGTACAATATGTACAATTACCCTGAAACATTGTGGCAGGAGTGTGGTGAGAGAGGTCCAAGTGACTTGGAGATAAATTGTACAGAGAGAAGTGGATTTTAAAGCATTCAGGACTCTTTAGGCCCGTAAGATATCTTGGGTTTTTTCTTGAGAACAATAGGAAGTCATTGAAAAGTTTTAAATTTTCAGCTGTATATCCTCAACTCAGTAAAATTCTGAATATTTATCTGTTGAGTAACTAGCTCGCATTAAAAATATACAAGAAAATGTAAATTGGCTGCCATACACTAACATGTGATTAAAATCTCAGTAAATTATGTTGTCAAGCCTAGAAACATGTCACTGCATTTCTGTTTACATTTCCACCAACTACTGTAGTTTATGCAGAAAACTGACCTGTTACCTGACATATAAGAACTCAGGATGCAAATATCTCTATTTGAAAAGAAAATAAATGATATTTTAAAAATAGAAAAACTGTACAGTCATTACCTTTTCAGAAGTTACTTCAATGTCATTTATTTTCCTTCCCACGTACTTAAGATGCATCTGTGTGAAGCATTTTTCTGTGATGAGAGCTGCAGTTTTACCACCATTGATTGGTGTACTTTAAAATCTCATTTTTTAATATGTAGAACTCCAAAGTAAATATTATCAATCACTTAATATTTATCAAATGAGACTAAATTTACTTGTAATACAGAGATTGGTTGTTAAAAGCAGATTTTCCTGGGGCGCCTGGGTGGCTCAGTGGGTTAAAGCCTCTGCCTTCAGCTCAGGTCATGATCCCAGGGTCCTGGGATCGAGCCCCACGTCGGGCTCTCTGCTCAGTGGGGAGCCTGCTTCCTCCTCTCTCTCTCTGCCTGCCTCTCTGCCTACTTGTGATCTCTGCCTGTCAAATAAATAAATAAAATCTTTTAAAAAAATAAAATAAAAAAAATAAATAAATAAAAGCAGATTTTCCTGAGTCATAAAACAATGTGCTATTCTTTTAACAGTGTTATATATTTCCCCATGCTCATTTTGATTTCGTAAAATCAATCTTCTTGGAAAATAGCATATTGTAGCAGAGGAAACATCAGGATTGAAGTCAGTCAGAAGACTGTCACAATCCCAGTTTCACTACATATTTGTAGTATATCTTGACCAAGTTACAGTCTCCCCAAGTGTTTGTCATTTTTTATTTTATATACATAGTGGAAATAATAGTATCTAATACATGTGAGTATCTAATAGTACTAATAGTGCTATGGTATCTAATAATACTGTGAGAATTGAGTGAGATTGTTTATGTAAACATTTGGCACACAGTAAATGCTCAGTGTAATTATGATGTTTTATTGTCATATTTAATATACTCATAATGGTAGATTTAAGAGATTTGAGATATATTAGCATTTCTCAGTATAATATTACATATTATATACATATATATTACAAACAGCTAATGATCTTTTATTTATAAGTGATACATTTCATCATTGGTATATCTCATTGGTAGTCACTCATTGATAATGTTTGAAGGATTATTGATTTTATTCTTTACACCTCTAGGGTGTCCACTTATAATTTTATAAATTAGGCCATTAGCATTATGAGACAAAGTGATCTTGCCTTATTTTGCATTCCTTTCTTAATATATCCCATTCTCTTTCTTATACATGTGTTTTCTTACTAGAAAAGTAATATAGCCTTAAGTGATTTTCATTTGCCAGACCAAATCATCACAGATGTAAAATAGTTATTCTAACAGTCATCATACAGTATTACTCTGACTCTGGATTCACTTGCTTTACAAAGTCTAGTGGCTACTCTCTATTTCATTTTACTCATACCCACAGTGCATCTTAGGGGACATGTCTCAGCTAGCATGTGAACCAGTCTTCTTGGTTGCCACTTGGTGCCTCCCATTCTCTTCCTCTCTTTGCTGTAGTCATGTTTCCTGTCTTGCCTATGCAAAAAGAATTTATGTAAGACATTGTCTCTTAAGGCCACATTCATTGCTGATAGTCTTTGAAGGTTCTTGCTGCTTCTGGAACTTGGATGTCTTTACATTAATGTTGCTAATATCTACTGCTTTTGCCCAGGAGGGATATCTCAATTAAGGGTGCCATCTCCCAACTGAAGTTGTTGATGATAGTGTTTCAGAGACCACAATGTAAGGATTAAACACTTGATGTGTTATGAAAATGTGATAGCTGAGGTAAAACAGCTATGTAATGAAGTAAAACAGCTCATTGCATTTTTCATGTTTGGTTTTCTTCTGGGACCGAAATGTGAGTCCCTGTGAGTGAGCTGGATTAATGACTAATCCAACTGAATTATAGACATCTGTGTATAATTTAAATCATTCTTTCTAATGGACCTGCCCCCTTGTCTTTGAACTTCTCTTTAGTTCTGTGAAATTTACTTCACAGAGAAGAGGAATTATTTTTCGAGAGGTTCTGTGACCCTTCAGGTAGCACTGCTCTGCCACCAGTTCTCCAAGTATACACAGATGTGTTCAAAACCCAAGTGGTACAAAGTTGGGGGCATTCTGAGACCCCTTACAATCTTTTTTCCTGGTAAAAAAGAAAAAAAAAGTTGTAGTACATACCACAATCTGCGTCTTCACTCAGGAATCAACACATAATAGAATGGGAAAATAAGCAATCCTTTAGCCACTCTAAGATGGTTCACAGGCCCAGATTCTCATGTACCAAACAATGCTGGTCTGTTTGTGACATCCTTCCATGGAATAACCCAGGTGATAGAATAATGTTGGGCTATAGTCCAGATTTTAAATTACCTCTGTGGTTAATTAATACTCTTTCTCAATACAACCATTTTCCATTCTCTCTTTGATCTCTTTTACCCTAGAAAAGTAGGCCTCCATGCTCTTTGAGTCTTCTGGAACTTCCTGAGAGCTCTCTGGAGAAGTTTCGTGTTCAAAAAACACTGTCTATTATAAAGCCTATGTGTATGGGCAGGCAGAATCCTTAGCTCATAGTGGCAATAACTCTGTTCTCATTTTCTGACTATCTACCCTAACTTCTCTTTTCTCATGGAAATCAGACACAGTCTACTTCAAACTTTTCTTACAAAAAGGACAGATACTTTATTTTCCTGCATAATTCCTCAAGCTCTGGGTTCACATACATAGGGAAAGTATCATTTCCCAATTCATCTACAGGCAATAGATCATGTTGGTAGACATCACTGTGTTAGATCCATCCCATTTTCTGCCAGCCCTTAGTCACATTAGGCCAGGCTTACTGAATTTCAATTCTCAACTCCCACTCCAATGGAAGCGGGTCTGTTGACAGGCAGGATTTATACTAAATTTGCAAAAAATAAGGGTGAAGAAAGTGGTATTTTTTTCTGAAAATGGTAATTTTTTAGAGTATTTATAGCCAAATGGAAAGGATGTCATGTGCTAGCTCTTAACCTGTGTTCTCTGCTTACACTACCTGTTTTGTGGCATGTTCAGCAAAATCCAATCAAATCCTTTAGGTTGTGAATTTACTGAGATTCATGATGGGGTTATTCTAAATATTTTTTGTGCTCATCACCTGGACTACCTTATATAATAGCTTATATATGAAGAAGCATTTTTTTCCATAAAGTTGAAGCGACTGTGATTAGAGCCCTTTAATTTTGGTCTTGATGAGTGAAAAAAATGGGTTTCCAAGAGCCTGCTCCAATGAATTCTGCTGTTTGGCTTTATTTTTTTAAATTCTTCATTTAAATTCAATCCAGTTAACATATAGTGTATTATTAATCTCAGGGGTAGAATTTAGTGGCTCATCAGTTGCATATAAGAACCCAATGCTCATTACATCAATTGCCCTCCTTAATGCCTATCACTTAATTACCCCATCACCTTACCCACCTCCCCTCCTGCAATCCTCAGTTTGTTTGCTGAAGTTGAGCATCTCTTATGGTTTCCCTCCCTCTATATATTCATATTTATTTATTTTTCCTTCCCTTCCTCTATGTATACCTATTTAGTTTCTTAAATTCTACATATAAGAGAATCATATGGTATTTGTCTTTCTCTCACTGACTTATTTTGTTCAACATAATACCCTCTACTTCCAACCATGTTGTTCCAAATGGCAAGATTTCATTATTTTTTATGGCTGAGTTATATTCCATTGTGTAAATATATATACTGCATCTTTATACATTCATTAGTTAACAGATATCTGGGCTCTTTCCATATTTTTGGTATTGTGGACATTGCTGCTATAAACAATGGGATGCATGTGTCCCTTTGAATCACTATGTATGTACGCTTTGGGTAAACACCTGGTAGTGCAATTGCTGAGTCATACGTAGCTCTATTTTTAACATTTAGAGGAACCTCCATAGAGTTTCCTGGAGCAGCTTCACCAGCTGCATTCTCATCAGCAGTGTAAGAGTGTTCCTCTTTCTCCATATCCTTGCCAATATCTGTTATTTCCTGACTTGTTAATTTTGGCCATTCTGACAGGTATGAGATGTTATCTCCTTGTGGTCTTGATTTTTATTTCCTTGATGCTGAGTAATTTTTGAACATTTTTTTTTCATGTGCCTGTTGGCCATTTGTATGTCTTCCTAGAGAAATGTCTGTTCATGTCCTCTGCCAATTTCTTGACTGGATTTTTTGTTTGGGGCTTTTGAGTTTTCTTGACTCCTTTCTTTGCTGTGCAGAAGATTCTTATCTTGATGAAGTCCCAGTAGTTCATTTTTTATTTTCTATTCCTTGCCTTTGGAGATGTGTCTAGCAATAAGTTGCTGCAGCCAAGGTCAAAGAGTCTGCTGCCTGTGTTATTCTCTGGGGTTTTGATGGATTCCTGTCTCACATTTAGGTTGTTCATCCATTTTGAGTTTAATATTTTATGTGATGTAAGAAAGTGGTCCATGTTCATTTTTCTGCATGTGGCTATCCAATTTTCCCAACACCATTTATTGGACAGACTATTTTCCATTGGATGTTTTCTCATTCTCTCCATTTATTGAAGAGACTATTTTCCATTGGATGTTCCTCATCCATAGAGTTGAGGGTCCATTTCTGCATTCTTAATTCTGTTCCATTGATCTATGTGTCTGGTTTTGTGCCAGCCCCATACCATCTTGGTGATTACAGCTTTGTGGTAAAGCTTAAAGTCTGGAATTGTGATGACTCCAGTTTTGGTTTTCTCTTTCAATATTACTTTCAGAGTCTTTTATGGTTCCATAAAATTTTTAGGATTGCTTATTCTAGCTTTGTGAAACATGTGGATAATATTTTGATAAGGATTGCATTTGATGTGTAGATTACTTGGAGTAGCATAGACATTTTAACAATATTTCTTCTTCCAATCAATAAGCATGGAAATTTTTTCCATTTATTTGTGTCTTTCTCAATTTCTTTCAAAAATGTTCTGTTGTTCTCTGAGTAGAGAACCTTTAACTCTTTCATTAGCACTATTCCTAGGTATCTTATGGTTTTGGTGCAATTATAAATGGGATAAATTCCTTGATTCCTATTTTTTCTGCTTCATTGTTACTGTATAGAAGAGCAGCTGGCTTCTTTGCATTAATTTTATATCCTGCAACATTGCTGAAATCCTGTATCAGTTGTAGCCATTTTTTGGTGGAGTCTTTTGGATTTTCTACATAGAATATCATGTTGTCTGCAAAGAATGAAGTTCAACTTCTTCATTGCCAGCTTGAATGTTTTTTATTTCTTTTTGTTTTCTGATTGCTGAGCTAGGATTTCTAGTACTATGTTGAATAACAGTGGTGAGACTGGACATCTTTATTATGTTCCAGCCTTAGGAGAAAAGCTCTCAGTTTTTCCCATTGAGCATGATATTCTCTGTAGGTCTTTTCATAGATTATTTTTAATTATGTTGCGGTATGATCCATCTATTTCTACATGGTGGAGAGTTTTATCAAGAAAGTATGCTGTAATTTGTTAAATGGATTTTCTGCACCTAGTGAGAGGATCATATGGTTTTCATCCTTTCTTTTATTAATGTAGCATATCACACGGATTGATTTGCAGATGTTGAACCACATTTGAAACTGAAGAATCAATCCCACTTGGTCATGCTGAATAATCCTTTTAACGTACTATTGGATCCAATTAGCTAGTAATGGGTGAGGAATTTTGCACCTATGTTTATCTGGGATATTGGTCTGTAATTTTCCTTCTTAGTGGAGTCTTGGAATTTGGGATCAAGGTAATGCTGGCATCCTATAAAAATTTGGCAAATTAGTCTATTTTTTGGAAACAGTTTGAAAAGAATATGTATTAATTCCTTTTTAAATATCTGGTAGAGTTTCCCTGGGAAGCCATCTGGCCCTGGACTCTTGTTTGTTAGGATATTTTTGATTACTGATTAAATTTCTTTTCAGGTCATGGGTATGTTTAGATTTTCTATTTCTTCCTGTGTCAGTTCTGGTAGTTTATATGTCTCTAGGGATGTATCCATTTCTTCCAAATTGCCTAATTTGTTGGCATATAGTTGTTCATAATATTTTCTTAGAGTTTTTTGTAGTGCTTTGGTGTTGGTAATGATCTCTCCTCTATCATTCATGATTTTATTAATTTGGGTCATTTCTCTTTTCTTTTTAAAAGTCTGACTAGTCTCCAAAGGCAAGGGAAACAAAAGCAAAAATTAACTTTGGGGATTTCATCAAGATCAAAAGCTTCTGCATAACAAAAGAAACAGTCAACAAAACAAAGAGACAATCCACAGAATGGAAGAAGATATTCACAAATGACACTGCAGACAAAGGGCTGATATCCAAGATCTGTAAAGAACTCCTCAAACTCAACACACACAAAACAGATAATCATGTCAAAAAATGGGCAGAAGACATGAACAGACACTTCTTCAAAGAAGACATACAAATGGCTAACAGAAATGAAAAAACATTCATCATCATTAGCCATCAGGGAGATTCAAATCAAAACCACATTAAGATACCACCTTACACCAGTTAAAAAGGCCAAAGTGAACAATACAGGAAACAACAAGTGTTGGAGAGGATATGGAGAAAGGGGAACCTTGTTACACTGTTGGGGGGAATGCAAGTTGGTGCAGCCACTTTGGAAAACAGTGTGGAGATTCCTTAAGAAATTTAAAACATCTAGCTATCCTATGACCCTGCAATTGCACTACTGGGTATTTATCCCAAACATACAGATGTAGTGAAAAAAAAGGGCCATCTCTACCCCAGTGTTCATAGAGAGGCAATGACCATAGTCATCAAACTGTGGAAAGAACCAAGATGCACTTCAAAAAATGAATTGATAAGAAGATATGGTGTGTATATACATACAATGGAGTGTTATGCCTCCATCAGAAAGGATGAATACTCATCTTTTGTATCAACATGAATGGGACTGGAAGAGATTTTGCTGAGTGAAATAAGTCAAGCAGAGAGAGTCAATTATCATATGATTTCACTTACTTGTGGAGCATAAGGAATAACATGGGGACATGGGGAAATGGAGAGAGGAAGTGAGTTGGGGGAAATAATAGGGGAAGACAAACCATGAACAACTGTGGACTTTAAGAAACAAACTGAGGGTTTTGGAGGGGAGGAGGTTGGGGGATTGGGTGAGCCTGGTGGTGGGTATTATGGAGGGTACATATTGCATGGAGTATTGGGTGTGGTGCATAGACAATGAATTATGGATCACTGAAAAAAATTAAATTAAATTAAAAAAAATAAAAGTCTGGCTAGGGGTTTATCAATCTTATTAATTCTTTCAAAGAATCAGCTCCTATTTTTGTTGATCTTTTCTACTTTTTTTATTGTTTCTATATGATTAATTTCAGATCAGAGCTGTCTACATGTTTCAAAGAACTTTATTTCCTCTTGTATTTCCAGCTTTTTCAGGTGAAAGTTTAGGTTGTGTATTTTAGGCTATTCTTTCTTCTTGAGAAAGACCTGTATATACTTCCCCCTTCAGACTGCCTTTGTTGCATCCCAAAGTTTTGAACTATTGTGTTTTCACTTTCATTTGCTTCCATGCATTTTTAAATTCAACTTTAATTTATTGGTTGATCCATTTATTCCATAGTAGGATGTTTTTTAACTTCCATGTATTGGTGATCATTCTATCTTTTTTTTCTTGTGGTTGACTTCAAGTTTTAAAGCATTGTGGTCTGGAAATATGCATGGTATGATATCATTTTTTTTTTTTTGGTATTGTTTGAGAACTGATTTGTGACCCAGTATGTGATCTATTCTGGAGAATGTTCCATATGCTCTTGAGAAGAATGTGTATTGTGCTGCTTCAGGATGAAGTGCTCTGAATATATCTATTAAGTGCATCTGGTCCGATGTGTCATTCAAAGCCCTTGGTTCTTTATTGATCTTCTGCTTAGATGATCTGTCCATTATTGTGAGTGGGATGTTAAAGTCCCCTACTATTATTGTATTATTATCATGAGTTTCTTTAAGTTTGGTATTGATTGATTGATATATTTGGCTTCCCCAAGTTAGGAGCATAAACATTTAGAATTGCTAGATCTTTTTGTTGGATAAACTCCTTTAGTAGGATATAGTGTCCTTCCTCATTTCTTTTACTTGTCTTAGGTTAAAAATCTAGTTTATAAATATGTTTGGTTACTTCTGTTTTGTATTGTTCTAGTGGCATAATAAATTGTTCTTTACCCCCTCACTTTCAATCTTCAGGTGTCTTGGGGTCTAAAATGAGTAAGCAGCATATCAATGGATCTTGTTTTTATATCCATTCTGATAACCTATGTCTTTTGATTTGAGCATTTAATTCATTTACATTCAGAGTAGTTATGGAGAGATATGAATTTAATGCCTTTGTATTATCTGCAAAGTCATTGTTCCTCTAAATTGTCTCTGTTCCTTTCTAGTCTTTGTTACTTTGGGGATCTCCCTCCACTGAAAAGATCCCCTTTAGTATTTCTTGGAGGACTGGTTTAGTGTTCACAAATTCCTTTAGATTTTGTGTGTTCTTGAAACTCTTTATCCCTCTTTCTATTCTGAATGACAACCTTGCTCGATAAAGTATTCTTAGCTGTATATATTTTTTTTCCCTATTTAACACGTTGAATGTATCATCCCTTATGTGTCTACACATAAGGTTAAAGACCTTTTGTCCTGAGCTACTTTCAGGATTTTATCTCTGTCTTTGTGAAAATTACAAGATTCACTGTAATATGGTGAGGTGTTGTACTATTTCTAGTGCATTTGAGGGGGATTATCTGTGCCTCCTGGGTTGAAAGTTTGTTTCCTTTCCCATATTAAAGAATTTCTCAGCTCTAATTTGTTCAAATGAACCTTCTGCCCCTTTTTCCTGCTCCTTGTCTTCTGGGACCTCTATCATGTGGATATTATTTCACTTTATGGAATTGTTGAGTTCCTAATATGCCCTTCATGATATAATAGTTTTCCTTCTCTATTCTTTCCAGCTTCATTATTTTCCAACTTTTTATCTTCTATATCACTGACTCTATCTTCTGTTTTGTTCATCCTCATTTTTATGGCTTTCACTTTGGGACTGCATCTCAGTAATAACATTTTTAATTTTGGCCCGACTAGATTTTATCTCCTTTATCCTAACAGCTAGGGATTCTTTGGTGTTTTCTATGTTTAGTGTCTTTCAAGCCCAGCAAGTATTTTTACAATTGTCATTTTTTAAAATTCTATTTCAGGGACACCTGGGTGACTCAGATAGTTAAGCATCTGCCTTTGGCTCAGGCCATGATCTCCAGATCCTATAATCAAGCTCCATTTCAAGTTTCCATCTCAGAAGGGAATCTGCTTCTCCCTCTCCTTGTGCTTCTCCCCCTTCTCATGGTCTCTCTCTGTATCTTTCTGTCTCAAATGAATAAATAAAATCTTTAAGAAAAATAAATTCTACTTCAAACATCTTACTTTTATCAGTATTGATTAAAACCATGGCAGTCAGTACTAATTCCTATTCTTGCTTTAGGTGTGGTTTTCTCCATGTTGTCATTTTCTACAGAAAAGAAAGGAAGACGAAAAAGAGAAAAGAAAAACCAAAGTAACAAGAATAGCAAGAATAAAAACAAA
This sequence comes from Mustela erminea, assembly GCF_009829155.1. Lineage (NCBI taxonomy): Eukaryota > Metazoa > Chordata > Mammalia > Carnivora > Mustelidae > Mustela > Mustela erminea. Next base: position 67,745,069 of record NC_045635.1, on the reverse strand, counting down.
ATTTCAGAAAATTTCTGGTCTACAGTGTTTATACTCTACTGTTGCATTTTGGTTGGTCATTCCAACTTGTCTATCTTCTATAGAGTACTTCCTTGCTTGTAGTAGGGATTGTTTGGATCTTTAAATTATGTGTGTTTTGATATGTTTGTCAAGATAAGCATGTACAAGAAAGAAGAAAAACAAAGTTTGATCCACTACAGGAGAAAAGGAAAAGGAACAAAAATACAAAGAAACATTCAAACAAAAAATTAAAAGCTTGAATCCAAAAAATAAAAAGAAAGAAAGAAAGAAAGATAAGAAATGAAGAAAGAAAGATAAGAAATGAAGAAAAGAGAGAGAAAAAAAAGTCCAATCTGAAAAATAAGACAGGGAAACAAACAATACAATAAATGAACAAAAAATTGTAAGTCTGATCTCTTACAAAAAGAGAAAAGAAAAACAGAAAAAGATATAAAAGATAAATAATAAGAAACAAAAAAAACTAAAAAAAATTTTAAAAGATAGTTATAGAAAGGAGAGAAAAAAAAAAGAAAAGAAAAGAAAAGAAAAGGAAAAACCCTGTTCCTATTCCACTGGAAGCTGATGATTTGGAGATTGATTGATTGATTGATGTTTGTGAAAGTCTTTTTTTTCTTTTTATTTAAGTTCAAATAATTAGCATACAATTCATTATTAGTTTCAGAGGTAGAGTTCAGTGATTCATCAGTCTTATATAATACCTGTGCTCATGACATCACATGCCTTCCTTAATTTCCATTACCCCATTACCCCAATTCCCCACCCCCTTCACCTCCATCAAACTTCAGTTTGTTTTATATGTTGGCTCTCTTATGTTTGTCTCCCTGTATGATTTTGTATTGGTTTATTTTTTCCTGTCTTTCTCCATGATCCCCTGCTTTGTTTCTTTAATTCCACATATGAGTGAAATCATATGATAAGTGACTTTCTTGGAATGAGTTATTTCACTTAGCATAATACCTTCTAGTCCCATCCAAGTCCTTGAAAATGGCAAGATTTTAATTTTTTGATGGATGAGTAGTATTCTATCGCATATATATTTCACATCTTCTCTTTCTATTCACCTGTTGATGGACATATGAGCTCTTTCCATAGTTTGGTTATTGTGGACATTGCTGTGATAAATATTGTAATGTAGGTGACCCTTCAGATCTCTACACTTGTATCTTTGGGAGATACCAAAGTAATTAATGATCAATACCCAGTAATAAAATAGCTGGGTCATAGGGTATTCTATTTTCAATGTTTTGAGAAACCTTTATATTGTTTTCCAGAGTGGCTGCATCAGCTTGCATTCCCACCAACAGTGTAAGAGGGTTCCCCTTTCTCCACACCCTTATCAACATTTGCTCTTTCCAGTCATTAATTTTAGCGATTCTGACTGGTGTGAGGTGGTAACTCATTGTGGTTTTGGTATGTATTTCCCTGATGCCAAGTGATGCTGAACTTTTTTTCATGTGTCTATTAGCCATTTGGATGTATTCTTGGAAAAATGTTTGTTTATGTCTACTGTCCATCTCTTGACTGGATTATTATTTTCTTTTGGTGTTGATTTTTCAAGTTTTTAAATAGATTTTGGATATTAACTCTTTATTGGATATGTCATTTGTATATATTGTCTCCATTCTGTCAATTACCTTTTGGTGTTGTAGAATGTTTCCTTTGCTGTAAAAAAGCATTTTATTTTGATAAAGTCCCAATAGTCATGTTTACTTGTGTTGCCTTGCCTCAGGAGACTCGTCTAGCAAGAAGATGCTGTGGCTCCAGGTCACAGAGGTTGCTGCCTGTACTCATCTCTAGGATTTTGATGGATTTCTGCTTCACAGTTGTTAATTTATTGATTTTGAGTCCATTTTTCTGTATAATATAAGGAAATGATCCAAGTTTCATTCTCTTGCATGTGGCTGTCCAATTTTCCCAAAACCATTTGTTGAAGAGACTGTCCTTTTTCCATTAGATATTTTTTCCTATTTGTTGAAGATTAGTTGACCATAGAGTTGAGGACCCATTTCTGGGATCTCTATTCTGTCCCATTGATCTGTGTCTCTGTTTTTGTGCTGGCACAATACTGTCTTGATTATTACAGTTTTGTAATTGAGCTTGACATCTGAGATGTCACCAGGTATGGTTTTCTTTTTCAATGTTCCTTTGGCTATTTGGGGTCTTTACTGGTTCCATACAAACTTTAGGATTATTTGTTCCAGCTCTGTGAAAAATGTTGATGGTATTTTGATAAGGATTTCATTGAATGTGTAGATTACTAAAGGTAGCATAGATGTTTTAAAAATATTTTTTCTTCCAATCTGTTAGTGTGGAATGTTTTTCCATTTCTTTATGTCTTCCTCAGTTTCTTTTATGCATGATTTATAATTTCCTGAGTACAGGTACTTTGCCTCTTTGTTTAGGTTAATTAATAAGTATCTTACAGTATAAGGTGCAGTTGTAAATGGGATTGATTCCTTAATTTCTCTTTCTTCATTTCTCATTGTTAGTGTATAGAAACACAACTATTTCTGTGCATTGATTTTATATCCTGTCATGCTGCTGAAACCTGTATTAGTTCTAGTAATTTTGGGGTGGCATCTTTAGGGTTTTCTATATACATAATATTATGTGATCTGCAAAGAGTAAGAGTTTGACTTCTTTGTCAGTTCAGATGTCTTTTATTTCTTTTTGAGGTCTGATTATTAGTACTTCTAGTACTATATTGAATAACAGTGGTGATAGTGGACATCCCACCATGTTACTGAACGTAGGAAAGCTCTCAGTTTGTCCCCATTTTGGATGATACTTACTGTGGGCTTTTCATAGATGGTTTTGAAGATATTGAAGTATGTTCCCTCTATCCCTACATGGTAAAGTATTTAATAAACAAAAGGATGCCTTACTTTGTCAAATGTTTTTCTGCCTCTGATCAGATGATCATATGGTTATTAATCTTTCTTTTATTAATGAGGTGTATTAAACTGATTAGCAGTTGTTCAACTAACCTTGTAGCCCAGGAGTACATCCCACCTAGTTGTGGTGAATAATCCTTTTAGTGTACTGTTGATTCCACTAGTTAATGTCTTGGTGAGAATTTTTGCATCCATGTTCATCATGGATATTGGTCTATAATTCTCCTTTGTGGTGAGGTCTGTGTCTGGTTTGGGGATCAATGAAATGCTGGTTTCATAGGATGAGTTTGTAAGTTTTCCTTCCATTTGTATATTTTGAAACAGCTTCAGAAAAATTGGCATTAATTTTTTTCCAAGGTTTTATTTATTTGACAGAGGTGGAGAGAGTGTAAGTGGAGAAAGTGGCAGGCAGAGGAGACAGAAGCAGGCTCCCTGCTGAGCATAAAGCCCAGTGTGGGGTTCAGTCCCAGGACCATGGAATCATGACCTGAGGCAAAGGTAGATGCTTAACCAACTGAGGAAACCAGGCACCCCATCTTCTTTAAGTATTTGGTAGAGTTCTCCTGGAAAGCCATCCAGGTCTGGAATGTTCTTTATTGGGAGATTTTTGATTACTGATTCAATTTCTTTGCTTGTTATGGGTCTGTTCAAGTTTTCTATTTCTCCCTATATCGGTTTTGTTAGTTTATGTTTCTAGGAATGCATCCATTTCTTCCAGATTGCCTAATTTGTTGGCATATAGTTGCCCATAATATTTTCTTACTGTTGTTTATGTTTCTTCAGTGTTGGTTGCAAACTCTCCTCTCTCATTCATAATTTTATTAATTTGGGTCTTTTGCTTTTCTTTTTGATAAGTCTGGCCAGTGGTTTATCAATTTTATTAATTCTCTCAAAAAACCAGCTCCTATTTACATTGATCTGTTCTACTGTTCTTTTGATTGCTATTTCATTGACTTCTGCTGTAATCTTTATAATTTCTCTTCACCTGCTTAGCTTGGGCTTTATCTGCTGTTCTTTCTTCATGTCCTGTAAGTGCAAGGTTAGGTTGCATATTTGAGACCTTTATTGTTCCTTGAGAAAGGCTGGTGTTGCTATATACTTCCTTCTTAAGACCACCTTTTCTGCATCCCAATGGTTTTGAACAGTTGTGTTTTTATGTTCATTTGTTTCCATTTTTTTCTTAATTTCTTCTTTAACTTCCTTGTTAACCAATTTTAGTAAGATGCCCTTTAACCTCCATGTGTTTGAGTTCCTTCCAAATTTCCTCTTGTGATTGATTTCCAGTTTCAAAGCATTGTGGTCTGAAAATATGCAGGGACAGATCCCAGTCTTTTGGCACCAGTTGAAATGTGATTTATGACCCCATATGTGAACTATTTTGGAGATTATTCCATGAGCAATTGAGAAGAATGTGTATTCTGTTGATCTAGGTTGGAACACTGTATATATCTATGAAGTCCATCTGGTCCAATGTATCATTCAAAGCCCTTGTTTCCTTGCTAATCTTCCACTTAGATAAGCTGCCCATTGCCATGAGTGGGACATTGAAGTCCCCTACTTTTATTGTATTATTATCAATGTGTTTCTTTAGTTTAGTTATTTATTACTTTACATAATTGGGTGCTCTCATGTTAGGGGCACAAATATTTACAGTTGTTAGATTTTGTTGGATAGGCCATTTAATTATGGTATAGTGACCTTCCCCATCTTTTATTATAATCTTTGCTTTAAAAATCTAGTTTATCTGATATCAGGATTGCTACTTCAGCTTTCTCTTCATGTCCCTTAGCATGATAAATGATTTTAACATCCTCTCACTTTCAATCTGGAGGTGTCTTTGGATCTAAAAGGAGCCTGCTGCAGACAGCATATTGATGAGTCTTGCTTTTTTTATCCAATCTGATACCCTGTGTCTTTTGATTGGGTCATTTAGCCCATTTACATTCAGAGTAACTGTTGAAAGTTATGAATTTAGTGCCCTTTGTATTACCTGTAAAGTGACTGTTTCTGTGTATTGTTTCTGTTCTTTTCTGGTCTATGTTACTTTGGGGCTCTCTTCAGGATCACCTTTAATTTTACTTGCAGGGCTGTTATAGCGATCACAAATTCTTAGTTTTGTTTGTCCTGGAAGCCTTTTAATCTCTTCTTGTACTTTGAATGAGATCCTTGCTGAATAAAGTATTCTTAGCTGCATACTTTTCTCATTAACACCCTAAATATATCATGCCAGTCCTTTCTGACCTGCCAGGTATCTGTGAATAGGTCAGCTGCCAATCTAGTTTCTATACTTGTAGGTTACAGACCTCTTGTCCCAAGCTGCTTTCAGGATTTTCTCTTTTTCTCTGAGATTTGTTAAGTTTCGCTATTATATGTCATGATGCTGACCTATTTTTATTGATTCTGAAGGGCTTTCTATGTGTCTCCTGGATTTTAATGTCTGTTTCCCCAGATTAGGGAAGTTCTCCACTATAATTTACTCCATTATATTTTCTGCTCCTCTCTCTCTTTCCTCTTCTTCTGGGATTCCAATTATTCTGATATTGTTTTGCTTTATGGTATCACTTATGTCTTGAATTCTCCCCTTGTGATCCAGTAGTTATCTCTATTCTTCTCAGCACCTTCACTTTCATCTTTTTATCATTTATATCACTAATTCTCTCTTCTGCCTCATTTATACTGGGTGTTAGAGTCTCCATTTTTAAAAATATATTTTAAAAGATTTTATTTATTTATTTGAGAGAGAGGGAGAGAGTGAGAGAGAAAGCATTAGAGGGGAGAAGGTCAGTGGGAGAAGCAGACTCCCCATGGAGTTGGGAGCATGATATGGGACTTGATTCTGGGACTCTGGGATCATGACTTGAGCCAAAGGCAGTTGCTTAACCAACTGAGCCACTCAGGCACCACAGAGCCTCCATTTTTAATTGCATTTCATTAATAACCTTTTTGATTTTGACTTGGTTATATTTTAGTTCTTTTATTTCTCCAGAAAGGGATTATCAAGAGTCTTCTATGTTTTTTTTTTCAAGCCCAGCTAGTATATTTTTAGTCATTATTCTGAACTTTTAATCTAACATCTTGCTTATATCCATCTTGATTAAGTCCCTGGGAGTCATTACTGTCCCTTGTTCTTTTTTGAGGTGAGTTTTTCCATCTTGTCATTCTTTCCAGGAAAAAAAATAGTTGAATGAGAGAACAAAATAATAAAATGGCAATGACCTTAGAGAAATATACACTAAACAAATAAGAAAAGAGGAGAAAAAAATAAAGGAAGAGAAAAAGAGAGAGAGAGAGAGAATATAATCTGACAGGTGAGCAGAATAGAGCAATACACTGGATTCTCTGGTCATTTTGGTCTGTTTGTTAGAAAACCAAAGCCAAAATTTTAAAGAAAGAAAAACCTCATATATGTACAGAAATAAAGTTAAATACAATGAAAGGATAAAATATAACTGTGAAAATGAAAATTAGGACAAAAAAAGGAGGGAATATAACCATACAGGTGAACAGAGCAGAGCAATACACTGTATCCTGTGCGTATTTTGGTCTGTTTGTTAGAAGAAACTACCTTCCAAAATTTAAAGAAAGAAAAGCTTAATATACATATATACATGTATTTATACACAGACTAAATATATATATATATATATAAATAATTATATATAAATATATATACATACTAAATATATATAAATATATATGTGTGTATATATATATATATACATACACAAATAAATTAAATACAATGGGATGATAGAATGTAATTTTAATGATGAAAATTTAAAAAGACTTTAAAAAAGAAGAAGAAGAAGAAGAAGAAAAAAGATAATATGATCAGATAGGAGAAGAGAACAGAGCAATACACTAGATTCTGGGTGTATTTTGGTCTGTTTGTTCAGGAAACTACATTCCAAAATTGTAAGGAAATATAAATATATATACTCAAAAATAAAATTAAATTTAATGGAAGGGTAGAGTGTAAGTGTAAATTTAAAAATCCTCAGAAAATTTGATAAAAGAAAAATTTTTTTGAAAAAGGAAAGCAAAAAAAATTAAAATTGAAAGGTAAAGAATCATGGGGAAAAATCCCTGTGAATTCTAATCCACTGTTTTCCCTTAGAGCTGGAGTTTTGCAGTTCTGTGGAATTGGTAATCTTGTTCTTAGCAGGATGTTCTTGGTGATTTTTTGGAGGGGGCAGGGGTAGAGGCCTCTTTGATTAATTCTCAGGTGTCTGCCTGGGTGGAGTTGCACCACCCTTGCCAGGAGGCCAGGGTCAGTGTAATTGGCTCTGGATTGCTCTATGTGGCTTTTGTTCCCTGAGGGCTTTCTGTGCCACTTTAGCGGGTGAGAATCAAAATGGCAGCTTCTAAGTCTCCATCCCTGGAACCAAAATCTCGGGCCCTCACTCTTCAGTCCACCCTCAAAGAAAAGAAATCTATCACCCCTGTCTCCCTGGTCTTCGTCCACACTCCATGCTCACCAAGCCTGTGACTAAGCATTTCTATCCCTGTCTCATGACCCCATTTCAAGTCTCCAAACCCTGCAGACTCCTGCAGTGCACACCTGCACAATTTCTCCCAGAGGGGAAGGGGAGGGGGTCTCAGCAGTGGTTCTCCTGCTTGCTTACCATCTGCTCAGAGATCAGTCACCCAGCTGTGTCACAGATCATGGTTTACAGTAACCATGAGCTAAAAGCCCACTCCTGGGCTTTCTGATTGCAGCCGTCATTACTGCTCCCATGCCTGGGAACTCTGTCACACTCAGGTACCCCTTTTCTTTCTGTGACCCCAGGGATCCTGAGAACACATTATCCCACCTGAGATTCTGTCCCACTTCACCACCCGAGTGGCTTTCAGGCAGGGAAGTCCCTCACTGGAGCAGACTTCTAAAACTTCAGATTTTGTTCCCCACTGCTACATCAATTTCCAGCAACTGGCTTAGGTAGGCTCCCTCCCCCCATAGCTATCTTCCCATATATCCCCTCAGTTTCACTTTTCTGCACCTCCTACCTTGCAATAAATGGTCACTTTTCTATCTGCAGAGTAGCAGCTATTCTTTTCTTAGATCTCCAGCTGAGTTTGCAGATGTTCAGAATGATTTGATAGTTACCTAGATGAATTTCTGGGACCAGACAGAACTAAGGTCTTCCACTCCTCAGCCACATTGGACACCTTTTGGAGCATTCTATAATTAGCAGAATTGCAACATCCAGGGACATGTGTTGGTCTTCTGAGGGAGAGGCCCATTGGTCTGACTCACAAATTGACTTGCCCTTGTAAAGATATCCCTGTCAGGTATAATGGGGCAAGTTTTAGTGTAGGGGGCTCCAGCCTCCACTGGAGGTGCTGTGTGCATCAGGGAGAGAGGGGTGATGGAGGAGGAATACAGTGTCACTCTACCCTGATGTCTGCATGGAGGGGACCCCTGGACACCACTGTTCAGAAGGCTCTCTCAGAAAAGTGAGCAATCTCCTGTGTCCCAGGTTTTCATTAGTTCCTTGCCCTTAACTTGTGCACTCCCAGGCTGTTTATGTGCCCGTTGCCACCAGATCTCCTGCATTTTATCTCTGGCTGGTAACTGGGATTCAAAACTCCAAGTTTTAAAGGGCCTTGCAAATTGTGTACCCCCACTTATCCCCTGGAGGAAAGCTTCATGGTGCACCTGGCATTCTCATGTCCCAGAAAAGCAGCTGCACAGTACAAGCATGGAGGCTAGAGTTTATTGTGATGCACAGAGAAAAGTTGCAACAAAGTTCTTCTGTCTGTGCATGACTCAGTCCCCTACTCTGTTCCTTCCCAGAAAAGCAGTTGCACAGAAGCTTGCATATATTGTGGCAGACAGCAAAAAGCAGTAGCTAGGTTAGCTGAAGTCTGCCCCAGTCTCTATTTTCTGTTCAGTTCTGCTGCAGAAAAGCAGCTGCTTGGTTCACATACAGAAGTTTACGCCTATTGTGGCTTTTCTGTGCTCTCCGTACACCTCTGACCTCACTGTTGAATGCTGCTCAATGGCTCCTACTTGCCCTTTTGTCCTTGGAAGGACAAAATATGCTCTTCCAAATACACTCCAGGAAGGGGAGTGATCTCTCCCTGTGCGACCCAAGGGATCTCCTCACTATGGCTTATTTTCTGATATCTACCCACAGTACTTTTTCCCACTTTCTCTCTTTCTTTTGCTCCACAAAAAGTGTCCCTCCCCTTTGAGGCTGCACAATTGCTCTCAATCCCAAATCATGGCTCCAAAACTTGCATCTGCCATGTTCTCTCCTTCCAACTGTGCTGATTGCTTTTTTAATTCTCAAATCATATTCCTAGTTGTTCAAAATAGTTGGATGTTTGAAGGACATGCCAAGCTCAAGGTCACCCTACTACTCTGCCAACTTAACTCCACCCTATTCCCTGTTACCTGTTTTTTTTTTAATTAATTTTTATTTTTTATAAACATATATTTTTATCCCCAGGGGTACAGGTCTGTGAATCACCAGGTTTTACCTGTTACCTGGTTTTAAAAACAATACATCTTTGTTCATTATTAAAACTATGGGCTTGGCATTATGGATTGTTTCCAGATACACTGCCAAATTTGAACATCTTTTGCATTATGCTCAAGATTCCTAGTGGACTTAATGTATACAATCATTCTGGTAAATAAAACAAAAGAAAATACAGGTCCAAATAGGTCTAGGGTCTTTTTTTTTTTTTTTAGTAGTCTCAGTCATTGCTAATGCTTTCACAACTCAAGGCTGATATCCTCTGAGAAAAATGAAATGAGTGAAAAAAATCTGATATTTATGTTTTCCTTGCACAGACCAGTGAGAAACTTAAAATGATATGTGGCTATTTGCAAATTTTGTCATTCTTAAAATGAAACACTAAAAGAGTCTTTTGTTTTGTTTTGTTTTGTTTTGTTCTAGTTTCAAGTTTTTATTTAAATTCCAGTTAGTTAATGTATAGTGTAATATTAGTTTCAGGAGTGGAATTTAGCAATTAATTACTTACATAAAAAGGGCTCATCACAAGTGTCCTCCCTCATACCCATCACCAATTTAACCAATTTCCCTTCCCACTTCCCCTCCAGCAACCCTCAGTTTGATCTCTATATTTAAGACTCTATTTTATGGTTTGCCTTATTATTTTTCTCCCATGTTCATCTGTTTAATTTTTTTAATTCCTTATATGAGTAAAATTGTATGATATTTGTCTTTTTAAATGACTTATTTCATGTTAATAAGGCTCTTAGTTCCATTCACATCATTGCAAATTGGCAAGATTTCATTCTTTTTATGGTTGAGTAATATTCCATTGTGTATATATACTACTTCTTCCTTATCCATTCATAAGTCAATGGACATTTGGACCCTTGCCATAATTTGGCTCTTGTAGATAATACTTCTATGAACATCGGGGGACATGTGTCAATTCGAATCAGTATTTTTTATTTTCCTAAATACCTAGTAGTACAATTGCTGATCATAGGATAGTTCTATTTTAAAATTTATGAGAAACTTTCATACTGTTTTCTGGAGTGGCTGCACCAGTTTCTATTTCCAACAAAACTGTAAGAAGGTTCTCCTTTCACTGCATCCTTGTTAACATCTGTTGTTTCCTGTGTTGTTAAGTTTAGCCATTCTGACTGGCATGAGGTGGAATTTCATTGGAGTTTATGTTTACATTTCAACTATATTGAGTGATGTTGAACATCATTTCAATGTGTCAACCATCTGTAGGTCTTCTTTGGAAAAGTGTCTATTCATGTATTCTCCTCAATTTTTAAATGGACTATCTGCTTTTTAAGTGTTAAGTTTGATAAGTTCTTTATATATTTTGGACATTAACCCTTTATCAAATATGTCATTTGCAAATATCTTTGCTCATTCCCTAGGTCATCTTTTACTTTTGTTGATAGTTTCCTTTGCTGTACAGATTATTATTTTGATGAAGTCCCAAAGTTTTATATTTTATGTTTATTTTTTAAAAATTTTTTGCTTTGGGGCGCCTGGGTGGCTCAGTGGGTTAAAGCCTCTGCTTTCGGCTCAGGTCATGATCCTAGGGTCCTGGGATAGAGCCCCGCATCGGGCTCTCTGCTCAGCAGGAGGCCTGCTTCTCTTCCTCTCTCTCTCTGCCTGCCTCTCTGCCTACTTGTGATCTCTGTCTGTCAAATAAAAAAAATAAAATCTTAAAAAAAAATTTTTTTTGCTTTTTTCCCCCTTGCCTCAGGAAACATATACAGTAAATAGTTGCCATTTACTGTCAAAGACATTACTGCCTGTGTTCTTCTTTAGGATTTTGATGGCTTCCTTTCTCACATTTAGGTAATTCATCCACTCTGAATTTATTTTTGGGTACGGTGTAAGAAAGTGGTCCAGTTTCATTCTTTTGCATGTTGCTGTCCTGTTTTCCCAACACCATTTGCTGAAGATACTCTTTTCCTTTGGTTACTCTTTCTGGCTTTGTTGACAATTAATTGACTGCATACTTGTGGGTTCATTTTGGGGTTTTCTATTCTGTTCCATGGATCTATTTGTATTTGTGTCAGTACTGTATTCTCTTGATCACTACAGGTTTATAATGTAACTTAAGTTGGAAGTTTAATCTTTTTTTTTTCCTGCTGATCTGGATGCTTTATATTTATTTTTATTGTCTGCTGAGGCTAGGACTTCCAGTACTATGTTAAATAACTGGTGAGAGTGGATATCCCTCTCTTGTTCCAGACTGTAGAGGGAAAGCTCTCAGTTTTTTCCCATTAAGGATGAAATTAGCTATGGGTCTTTAATATATGGCCTTTGTTGAGGTATGTTCCCTCTATACCTACTCTATTGTTTTTGTTGTTGTTTTTTATCAAGAGTATATGCTACTTTGTCAAATACCTTTTATGCATCTATTAAAATAATAATATACTTCTTATTCTTTATTTTATTAATGTGATATATCATGTTGAATAATATGTGACTATTGAACCACCCTTGCCACACAGGAATAAATTCCACTTGATCATGGTGAATGTATTGTTGGATTCGATTTGCTACTATTTTCTTGAGTATTTTTACAGATGTGTTCATGAATGATATTGGCCTGAAATTCTCTTTTCAGTGAGGTCTTTCTCTGGTTTTTGAGTTAAGGTAATATTGGCCTTGCAGAATGAGTATGGAAGTTTTCCTTTCATTTCTATTATTTGGAAAAGTTTGAGAAGGATAGATATTAATTCTTTAAGTATTTGGTAGAATTCCCCTGGGAAGCCATCTGGCCTTGGGCTTTTGTTTTTTTGGAGATTTTTTTTTTTTTTTTTTTTTTTGACAGAGAGAAATCACAAGTAGACGGAGAGGCAGGCAGAGAGAGAAAGGAAGGGAAGCAGGCTCCCTGCTGAGCAGAGAGCCCGATGCGGGACTCGATCCCAAGACCCTGAGATCATGACCTGAGCCGAAGGCAGCGGCTTAACCCACTGAGCCACCCAGGCGCCCCTGTTTTTTTGGAGATTTTTGATTGCTGAATCAATATCTTTGCTGGTTATGGGTCTGTACATTCTTTTTTTATTTCTTCTTGTTTCTGTTTGGTAGTTTCTATGTTTCTCGGAATTTATCAATTTCTTCCAGATTGTCCAATTTGTTGGTATACAAATTTTCATAACATTCTCTTATAATTGTTTTTATATGAGGTGTTGGTTGTTATTTTCCTCTTTCAGTTGTGAATTTATTATATTATCATTCTTTATCTTTTCTTTTTGATAAGTCTGAGGTTTATCAATTTTATTAATCTTTCAGCTCCTGGTTTCATTGATCAATTCTACTGTGTATGTATATATATATATATATATATATATATATATATATATATATCTCTATCCCCTAACTTTCAATCTGTAGGTGTTTTATATATATATGTGTATCATATATATATATATCATATATATGTGTATATATATATGTGTGTATATATATCATATATATATATGATATATATGTGTATATATATATATCATATATATGATATATGAGGTGTTGGTTGTTATCATATATATGATATATATATATACACATATATATCATATATATATATGATACACATATATCATATATATATGATATATATATATCATATATATCATATATATGTGTATATATATATGATACACATATATATATAATTTATTTCTGCTCTAAGCTTTATGATTTCCCTTAGTCTGCTGGTTATAGTCTTCATTTGTTATTTGTTTGTACTTCTATAGATGTAAGGTGAGTTTAGATATTTGAGATTTGTCTTGCTTCTTGATTTAGACCTGTATTACTTCTTCTTAGGACCATATTCCTGTATCCCAATTGTTTCATATGACCACATTTTCATGTTCATTTGTTTCCATGTATTTTTTTTTTAATTTCTTCTTTAATTTTCTGGTTGACCCATTCATTCTTTAGTAGGATATTCACTAACCTTCATGTATCTGTAGTGTTAACAAATTCTTTTCTCATGGTTAACTTAAAGTTTCACAGTGTTGTGGCCAGAAAATATGCATGGTGTGATCTCAATTTTTTTATACTGTGGAGGCCTGATTTGTAACCTAACATGTCATTGTTCTGAAAAATGTCCCATGTGCACTAAAGAAGAATATATATTCTGCAGCTTTAAGATGAAATGTCCTGAATATATCTGTTAAATAAGTATGGTCTAGTGTGTCATTCAAAGCCATTGTTTCCTTGTTGATTTTTTTCTTTGATGATCTGCCTGTTGATTTAAGTGGGGTGTTAAAGTCCCATACTATTATTGTATTAGTATCACTGAGTTCCTTCATGTTTGTTATTAATTGTTTTATATATGTGGGTGCTCCCTTGTTAAGTGTACACATATTTATAATTGATAGATATTCTTGTTAGATTGTCCCCTTATTATGATATAGTGCCTTTGTTCATCTTTTGTTACAGTCTTTGGTTTAAAATGTACTTCATCTTACAATTACTGCTAGTTCAGTTTTCTTTTGCTGTCGATTTTTACAATAGATGGTTCTCTATCTCCTAACTTTCAATCTGTAGGTGTTTTTTTTAGATCTAAAATGAGTTTCTTGTAATCTGCAGGTGTTTTTTAGATCTAAAATGAGTTTATTGTAGTTAGCATATAGATTGGTGTTTTTTTTTAATCCAGTCTGATTACCTCTGTCTTTTGAATGGACCATTTAGTCCATTTCCATTCAAAGTATTGATAGATATAAATTTAGTGACATTTCGTTATTGGTTTTCTTGTTATTTCTGGAGATTTTCTCCAATCTCTTTTCTAGTTTTTGTGTCTTTTGGTCATTTCTTACCACCCAAAGATTCCCCTTTAAATTTTCTTGCAGGGCTGGTTTAGTGGTCATAAACTCCTTTAGTTTTTGTTTTTCTAGGAAACTCTTTATCTCTCTTACTCTGAATGATAGCCTTGCTGGGTATAACATTCTTGGATGTAGATTTTTCCCATTCAACACATTTAATATATCATCCCACTTCCTTCCTTGCCCATTAAGTTTCTGTGGAAAGATCTGCTGTTAACCTTATTGGTCTTCCATTCTAAGTTAAGGATTTCTTTTGTCTTGCTACTTTTAGAATGTTTTCTTTATTTTATTTTGCCAGTTTTACTATGATATGTTCTGTTGTTCACCTCCTTTTTTTTTTTTTTTAATTTTCATGGGAGTCCTGTGTGCTTCCTTGATATGGATGTCTGTTCCCTTCTGCAGATTAGGGAAGTTTCAGCTACGATTTCCTCAAATAAACCTTCTGCTCCTTTTCTCTTCTCTTCTTCCTGGATTCATATGGTATGACTGTTATTACAAATTACAGAGTCACTGAGTTCCCTATGTCTACATTTTTGATGTAATATTTTTCTTTTCCTTTTCTTTTCAACTTCATAATTTTCCATTATTTTATTTTCTATGTCACTTATTTATTCCTCTACTTCTTCCATTCTTGTTCTCATTACATTGAATCCATTTTTAATCTTAGTTATTGCATTTTTCATTTTGGTGTGTCTAGTTTTTAGCTCTTTTATTTCTGTGGTAAGGGACTCACTGATTTCCTTCCCTGCCTCTCTCAGGCCCTGTTTTTATCCTTTTGATTGTTACTTTAAATTCTGCATCAGACATATTACTTATATCTGTCACTTTTAGATCTCTGGCTCTGATCTTTTCTTGTTCTTTCTCTTGGGCTAAATTACTCTGTCATGGTGTTTTATCTTAGTGTCTGTCTCTTTCAGTTTGTTAGGAAAGTCTGTTATGTTTCCTGTTTCTTAGAATACTGGTTTTATGAAGAATAGGTCACATACTGTCCAGGGCATGGCACTTTAGGATGTGTCTCTGGTGTATGCTGTGTGCACTCTGCTGTTGTGTTTTGGCTGCTTTTTCCCTTAGGTCAATCCTTTTTCAGAGTTTTTCTTTGCCTGAAGTGTGAGTGTTTGTACCTTGGCCAGAGTGTGACAGATTTTAAGTAGATGTGCTCTGATCTGCTTATTAAAAGACGCCTATACTATTTCCAGTAGAGCCAAAGCTTTGCAGAACTCAACATGGTAGGCACAGTGTGTGCAGGTGGTTTGGGTTGATCTTCTGGGAGAGGGCCCCCACTGCACCCTTGTCCAAGAAAAGCAGAACCAGTGGAGAACAGGGGGGCAGGGCTTGGTGTAAGGGGTTTATGACTCTATCCCAGGCAGGCTAGCTGAATTTTAAACTCCAGACTTTAGGGATCTGGCATGGTGTGGACCTGTACTGGTCCTCTGGGAGAGGGTCTCACTGCACTGGGACTGATGCAGGTTTGTCCCAGAAAGGCAGTTGCACCAAAGGGCAGGAGCATGGAGTTTGTAGTAAAGTAGACCAATGAGTTGATGTCAGGTTTGCTACCCTCAGGAGGTGTTTCTGTGCCTATCCTGAAGTATAGTGGAAGACAATGGCACCAGCTGGCTCTTTGATCCCTGGAGAGGAAATGCCAACCTCTTTAAGATGTCTCTAAGAAAGGGAAACCATCTCTTCTAGTGTGTCCCAGGGGATCCTCAGATTGTGCTGTCTGTCCCTGGGCTATTTGTCCTCCTTCTTCAGAGGAGCACTGCAGAAACCCAATAACTCTGGTGCTGTGGACCTCTAAAATTCTGATCATTGAACCTCATTGGCTAAAAAAACTCCCCCAAAACAGCTTCTCTCATTTATCAGTCACGGGCTTTGGAAAATTGTTTTCCTTGTGTAATCTCCTGTGTACTCCTCTCCCTTTTGCCCTTCTCTGTAGCTAAGACTCCCTCCCTTCTGCAGCACCCACAATCTCTATCTCCCCCAAAATATATCCCACACCTACTTTCTACAGTGTGACTTCCTTTCTCCCTCTAGTTATGCAGCTTGTTTTGTCAGTCCTCAGATCGATTTCTTGGGTATTCAGAATAATTTGGTATTCGAGGAACAAGGCAATCTTAGGGTCCTCCTCCTACTCTTCCATCTTAGTTCCTTCCCTAGGATTTTTTTTTAGATTTTATTTATTTATTTGACACACAGAGAAAGATCACAAGTAGGCAGAGAGGCAGGCAGAGAGAGAAGGGAAAGCAGGCTCCCTGCCAAGCAGAGACCCCCAATGCGAGGCTCGATCCCAGGACCCTGAAACCATGACCTGAGCTGAAGGCAGAGGCTTAACCCACTGAGCCACTCAGGCACCTGCCCCTAGGATATTTTTGAAACCGCAGATCACAGCCCATTAAGTAGTGAGTTCAAGTCACTGTGTCATAAACATCATTTTTTAAAAAGATTTTATTTATTTATTTGACAGACAGAAATCACAAGTAGGAAGAGAGGCAGGCAGAGAGAGGGAGGCAGCCCACTGAGCCACCCAGGTGCCCCAATAAACATCATTTTTATAAAATGAAGTAGAACAGGGTGAAGTAAGTAAGACATATAAGAATAACTGTCACTTAAAAAAAATTTTGCAAAACTTTCAGTTACTACACACACACACATTTATGGATAGGGCCATAAAATCTACCTCAAATTGTGAATAATAGCCACACCAGTCTTCTTGTGCTAGAAGGAACTTTTCTCTCAGTTCATCATGTTCTGTATCTATTTCCTACCCTATACGTTGAAGCACCAAGAACTTATGCAGTGCAGTGTAGCTGCTACAGATAGCATCTGGAGGCAGGCACAAGTTGTTTCCAAACATGTTTACTAAAAAAATACCAAGTGCTCTGGCAATTTCAAGTAAACTTAGTTTCTTCTATAAGGATAGTTCCCATTTCCTATAAATTGAATACCTGAGATGGCATATTTTTGTTCCTAATCTTGGCTCTGTAGCAGATTGAAACCTTTAAATTATAATTTAGGAAAACTACCAAGCACTTAAGTCCAGTAAAATCTAATGTCAAAGTGTTATTCATTTCCTTCTCTGGGTGGCTGAATAACAAAAGGTTGGGGATAATAAAAACCAAGGTAAGATATGGTACCCTAGGTGTCAGTGCCAACAGTGATAGAGAGATTATTGAGATTTTGTTACTCATGCAGTTGGGTTGACTGAGACCAAGAATGTGTAAGCTGCTGGCTGGACTTCTTTGAAATTCTTTTCCTGAATTCCTCTTGAATAGTATCATCACAGAACTAGAAATTTTCTAGGTATCTTTTCAAATTGGCTATACTCATGTGGCTTGGGACTTTAAATAGCTAGCATTCATGTTCTTCCAGTATTCTGACAAAGGCAATGCTGTCATTTAGAACCACCAATATTTCTAGGTAGTTAACATAATCCATCACCTTTCCATTAGGTGTTATGATATGACAGAAACTTATATTTTCCTCTAAAGGGCTCTCTTAAAATTTATCTTCATCAATTCCTGGGGTTTTATAATACATGTTCTACAAATATAACAAGGTAGCTTACTGGATTCCTAATAAGGTGTACTGTACAGCTTGTACCTGGTCATAGTAACTGTGAGTTTGATAATACATGTCCATTTGTAATTTTTAAGACCTTTTCTCTTTACCACAATAGGTAAGGTATATGGACAGAAAGATTTCACAATGATTCCATTAGTTGACAGTTCTTCAATATAATTTCTCATATCATTAATCTCTGATAAATCAAGCTTTCTAGATCAATAACTATCAACTGAGGAAAATTTTGTCATTCAGCACCATCTGAAGTCATTTTCTTTTGTCAAAACTGTGATTTATATCTAGTGAGTAGAAGTCAGGGGTGCTAGTAAACATTATACAATGACCAGGGCAGCCCTTCCCCACCCAAAACACAGAATTATTTGTCCAAGATGTCAGTAATGCTGATGTTGATGTTGAAAAGTCTTATCTTGACCCTGCTGTTTGACCCTAACATTTTTTGAACCATTCAAAATTATAGTGAGCTATTTTCTTCATAAAGCTCTTCATTTACATGGATATTTTATCATGGCCTGAACCCTTAAGTTATTTCTCAACATTCTTCTTTTACTTCTCAGATCTTGAATAGTTCTCAAGCTCAAAATTAAGTTAACTCAGACCTTAAACTTGGAATTTTCTAAGACAGGTAGGGGGAGTACAAATTGAGAGGGGTTTGTTGTGGTTATTGTTGTTTACATGTCATAATTTATTTTTTTTAATAATTTAATTTTAGGGTGCCTGGGTGGCTCAGTGGGTGCCTTTGGCTCAGGTCATGATCTCAGGGTCCTGGGATCGAGTCCCACATCTCTCTGCTCGGCAGGGAGCCTGCTTCATCCTCTCTCTATCTCTCTCTCTGCCTGCCTCTCTGCTTACTTGTGATCTCTCTCCGTCAAATAAATAAATAAATTCTTTAAAAAATAATTAAAGTATAGATGATATACAATGTTACATTATTTTAGGGGTATGGGTATGACTTAGTGACTTGAAAAGTTTGTATGTTATGCTGTGCTCTCTACAAGTATAGCTACCATCTGTCACCATACAATGCTATTACAATATAATTGACTATGTTGCTTCTGCTATGCCCTTTATTTCTGTGGCTTATTTATTCCATAACTGGAAGCCTGTATCTCCCACTTCCCTTCACACAATTTGTCCATCTTCCCACACTCCCTCCCTGCCGGCAACCATCAGCTTGTTTTTTGTATTTATAGGTCTGATTCTGCTTTTTTTTTTTAACTTTTTCAATTTTTTAAAGATTTCACAGAGTTGTAGTTTCTCTTTGTCTTTAATTCTGGCAAGCTAGTGTGCATAAGGTAAAGGATATATATCATCAGTCTGCTGCTGGAAATAATCTACTGGGACTTAAAAAGGCTAAAATTAGGCTCATCAATGCCACTACATCACAGCAGTGTTGGTTCAACTCATCTCAATGGCTAATGTGGAAGAAGTAAAATGAGTTCACTTTTAAATATGATAGTTTGAGGTGTCTGTGTATCATTCAAGCAGAGATGTCAAATAAGTTATTTAATATATGGAACTGGAGGTAAAAATAGACATGTGGACATTATCATTTTACAGATGGTAGTCAATGCCATAAGAATGTATGGTTATAGCTAAGGAAATAATATAGATTTAGAAGAGAAAGTAGTGCATAGCTAAACTCTTAGGCAACTCCATCATTTAATGTTCAATTCAGAATGATCAATTGAACTGATAAATTGAACTGATCAATTCAGAACAAGTGATATCTCCACTACATCAAGTTCTCTAAGACAGAAAGACAATTGCATTTAATCATTTGATAAAATTGTATATCAAGCACCCATTATATGGAGGAACTATTATAGGCTCTCGAATACATCAGTAAATAAAACTGACAAAAACTCTAGACCTTAAGGGAGCTTATTGTATGGTAAATTTATTTATAAACAAACAGGGGTTTCAGAAGTTTTCCCTTGTTATAAAGCTTCTGGCTCTCTGAAAATCTCAATCCCCCATTTTCAATATTATAAATAAATCCTAGATGTTACCTTATTCTCCCATTTTCTCTACTCCAGCATCTTTGTTCAATGTTGTACATGACTTTAGTTTTTCTATGAAACTGCTGGTTGTTTTGAAAAAGTGAAATAGATAATGCAGTAATCCAGAAATTAGGTATTGACTTTGAGCAAAAGGAAGGAGAAAATATGTCACATAAATGAATGGCAGGCATTCAGAGTGAAACAAATAACATTATAGACCCATGTTAAGATAAGTGTACAAATAATTCTCAGTTCTTAGACTGACAAAATATAACAAAACTAGGACAACATAGCTACACAGTAAAGGAGGATAAGGGTACAGAGATGGGCCTGGTTTGAAAATGCCAGTGTGCATTAGGAAAGGGAAAATTAAAGGGAAGAGAGAAAGTCAAACAATCATCTTTTTTTATTCTTTATCTGTGCTCTTATTATCTTGGCCTGAGTTTTACTTCCATTGGGCAAGAAATTGATGTGAGTCAGACAACATAAATAATGTATTGATCTGGGGTGCCTGGGAGGCTCAATCAGTTAAATGCCTGCCTTTGGCCCAGATCATGATCCCAGGGTCTGGGGATCAAGTTCCTACTGCTCAGCAGAGAATCTGCTTCACCCTCTACCTTTCCCCACTGCTTGATTTCTCTCTCTCTCAAATAAATAAGCAGAATCTTTTAAAAAATAAAAAATAAATTAAAAACACATTGAACTAAAATTGATAAAATTTTAGATTTTCTCAGTTATTTTATTATTATTGAAGTATAGTTGACACCACAGTCTATTAATTTCATATGTGCAACATAATGATTCAACATTTGTATACAGTATACATTTCAAAAATGAATATTGTGTAGGATGTAATTTAAAAGTAAAGGAAAAGTGTCACTTTTTAATTCATACATTTAAAGTTTTGTGTTTTAAAATACACTTTTTTTTAAAGATTTTATTTATTCATTTGACACAGAGAGATCACAAGTAGGCAGAGAGGCAGGCAGAGAGAGAGAGAGGAGGAAGCAGGCTCCCCGCGGAGCAGAGAACCCGATGTGGGACTCGATCCCAGGACCCTGAGATCATGACCTGAGCCGAAGGCAGCGGCTTAACCCACTGAGCCACCCAAGCGCCCTAAAATACACTTTTAAACTCTTAAAAACTGACAAGTATTTAAAAAGTGAGTTAGATAGTAACCAAAAGAGCAAAATTGTCCTAAAATCTTTCCTTATTCGCTTGACCACTATTTGAATTCTCCTTCTACATCAGGTCACCCTTGATTAATCAATCCTATCACCCAAGACTCCCTGGTGGGCATTCTCACTGGACTTTCCATAGCCTAAAGTATTAAGACATGACCATAATGTTATGAAACCCATAGATCCAAAAGCACTACACATATGGACACAGATGAGCTGGCAATAATCGTGCAGTCCTTCCAGGACTGTTTTTTTGAAAGAGAACAATTACAGAACTATTAGCTCTGTAATCAAAGGTCTTACTTACATATTAGGGCTTTACATCTGCATTATTGTTTGGGAGTCTAGTATCTTTTAAGAAGAATTTCTTGGTCTGGGTCAGTTAATGAAGTCCCCTACATAATTCTGTGAATACTCAGGCCTCACACTTCTGAGCAAGGCAGAACATTTGACACATTCTGCTGATGGAAGGATATAAAAATAGATCATTCTGTACAACCAAAAAAGTCCTTTTTTATGTCAAATCTATATTGGATTAGTATTAACACCCTAGATGGTATGTGACTTCTTGCTTATGAAGAGATGCCAATACTTCCAGACAAGGAAGCAGACACTATGGAAAAGTTCCAGTTGCTGGAAAAGATACACTAGGGAATGATGCTGCCCTGAACATATTTTAAAAAAAGGCTTTCTACACTTTTATGTCAGAAATGGATTTAGATACCCAAGGATAGCAGTTTGGACCCATGTGTAAAACTGAAAGGCTAGGGGCGCCTGGGTGGCTCAGTGGGTTAAAGCCTCTGCCTTTGGCTCAGGTCATGATCTCAGGGTCCTGGGATCGAGCCCCACATCGGGCTCTCTGCTTAACAGGGAGCCTGCCTCCCCCGCTCTCTCTGCCTACTTGTGATCTCTGTCAAATAAATAAATAAAATCTTTAAAAAAAAAACCAAAACTGGGGCGCCTGGGTGGCTCGGTGGGTTAAGGCCTCTGCCGTCAGCTCAGGTCATGATCCCGGGGTCCTGGGATCAAGCCCCGCATCCGGCTCTCTGCTCCGGGGAGAGCCTGCTTTCTCCTCTCTCTCTGCCTGCCTCTCTGCCTGCTTGTGATCTCTGTCTGTCAGGTGAATAAATGGAACCTTTAAAAAAAAAAAAACTGAAAGGCTACCTGTACACTTAGACTCATCTTCTAGCCATGCTGTTTCAACCTATCACCAACCATAACTGAATAAATGGCTCTGCATGAAAAGTTAGACCCACCAGCAAGAAATGCTGAAGCTATCCAGTAATGATAAAAATCAGCCAGGTTCTCTTCCTCTAGCTTTATTTTAAGTCAGGGAAATCTTGACTTCCTATATAACTGGTTATAGGTACATGCAGTGACATTTCAGGATGATGAGGACATCATTCATGGTCAGCAGGCCCAGACTCACTCCAAGCCTCAGCTACATTTAGTGAGCACATGTAATGAACATATGCTGCTAAGAGAGACCTATCATCCATTAGAACTTAGGGTAGAAAGTTATATAGGGCTACGCATACTGATGCAGACATTTAAGCTCACCTGTTTTAGGTCTATAACTGAACTATCATCTGGAGTATCCTGAATTACTGCTGAACTACTTTTAACATCTGTGCCTACTGATATGTCAATAATCACAAGCTTTCCTTGTGTGCCTGCTTTATTAGTAACATGGACAGCTAGAGTGCCCAAGAAAAAATCAATCTACCAACAACTCTTCTCAGAAGAAAGTGCAAGGAAGATACCTGTTTATTTGTTTATTGAATAAGTAATTATTGAGGATTTATTCTGAGATAGGCAATTGGGATGTAGTGGTGATCAGGACAGACAAAAAGTATTTGCTTTATGGAGCCTACATAATAGAGTGGAAGCCAAAATAAACAAAACACATAAGTAAATTAAATAGTTTATTAGAAAGTAATATGCCTCCATCAGAAAGGATGAATATTCAACTTTTGTAGCAACATGGACAGGACTGGAAGAGATTATGCTGAGTGAAATAAGTCAAGCAGAGAGAGTCAATTATCATATGGTTTCACTTATTTGTGGAGCATAACAAAAAGCACGGAGGACATGGGGAGTTAGAAGGGGGTTGGGGTAAATTGAAAGGGGAGGTGAATCATGAGAGACTCTGGACTCTGAAAAACAATCTGAGGGGTTTGAAGTGGTGGGGGGGTGGGAGGTCGGGGTACCAGGTGGTGGGTATTATAGAGGGCACGGATTGCATGGAGCACTGGGTGTGGTGAAAAATAATGATACTGTTATGCTGAAAATAAATAAATGAAAAAAAAATTAAAAAAAAGAAAGTAATAACTGTGATGGAGATAAATAAAGCAAGGAAAGAGGATAGGTAGATTAGTTTTTAATGTGATCATCATAGTTCTTCCCAAGAAAGGGACATTTAACTAAATAGAGGAAGCTGAAAAAGCAAACCTTGTACAGGGATACTCCAGACACGTGAGTATGGATCCAGATCACTGCAATAAAGTAAATATTCCAATAAACCATGTCAAATTAACTTTTTGAATTCTAAGTGCATATAAAAGTTCTATTTACACTATGCTGCAGTCTATTAAGTGTGCAAAAGCATCATGTCTAATAAAGTGTGTGTGTGTGAATTTAAAAATACTTTACTGCTGTGTACAGAAGAACAAAACTGGACAATTCTCTTACACCATACAAAAAGATAAACTCAAAATAGGTAAAAGACCTTAATGTGAGACAGGAATCCATCAAAATCTTCATGGAGAACATAGGCAGTAACTTCTTCGACATCAGCCACAGCCGCTTCTTTCAAGACACTTCCCCAAAGACAAGGGAAACAAAAGAGAAAATTAACTTCTGGGACTTCAAGATAAAAAGCTTCTCCACAGCAAAGGAAACAATTAACAAAACAAAAAGGCAACCCACTGAATGGGATAAGATATTTGCAAATGACACTACAGATAAAGGGCTGGTATCCAAGATCTATAAAGAACTTCTCTAACTCAACACCCAAAAAAGAGATAATCAAGCCAAATAATGGACAGGACAGGAACAGACACTTCTCCAAAGACATACAAATGGTTAACAGACATGAAAAAATGTTCAACATCATTAGCCATAAGGGAAATTAAAATCAAAACCACACTAAGATACCACCTTACACTAGCTAGAATGGCAAAAATTGACAAGCAAGAAATAAATGTTGGTGAGGATGTGAAGAAAGAGCAACCCTCTTACACTATCGATGGGAATGCAAGTTGGTAGACCCACTTCGGAAAGCAGTATGGAGGTTCCTCAAAAAGTTAAAAATAGGGCACGGATTGCATGGAGCACTGGGTGTGGTGAAAAAATAATGAATATTGTTTTTCTGAAAATAAATAAATCAATTCAATAAAAAAAAGTTAAAAATAGAGCTATCCTATGACCCAGCAATCATGCTACTGGGTATTTACCCCAAAGATACAGATATAGTGAAAAGAAGGGCCAGGGGCACCTGGGTGGCTCAGAGGGTTAGGCCTCTGTCTTTGGCTCAAGTCATGATCTCAGGGTCCTGGGATCAAGCCCCACATCAGGCTTTCTGCTAGGCAGGGAGCCTGCTTTCCCCTCTCTCTCTGCCTGCCTTCCTGCCTACTTGTGATCACTCTCTCTGTCAAATAAATAAATAAAATCTTTATTAAAACAAAGAAAGAAAAGAAGGAACGCATGCACCCCAATGTTCATAACAGCAATGTCCACGATAGCCAAATTGTGGAAGAAACTGAGATGCCCTTCAACAGATGAATGAATAAAGATGTGGTCCATATATACAATAGAATATTCCTCAGCCATCAGAAAGGATGAACACCCAACTTTTGCATCAACATGGATGGACTGGAGGGGATTAGGTTAAGTGAAGTAAGTCAGACAGAGAAAGACAATTATCATATGGTTTCACTAATCTGTGGAACATAAGGAATAGGATGGAGGACATTAGGAGAAGGAAGGGAAAAATTAAGGTGGGGGGGATTCAGAAGGGGAGATGAACCATGAGAGACTGGACTGTGGGAAGAAAACTGAGGGTTTTAGAAGGGAGGGGCTGGGGATATGGGTGAGCCTGGTCATAGGTATTAAGGAGGGCATGCATTGCATGGAGCATTGGGTGTTGTATGCAAATAATGAATCAAAGAATGCTACATAAAAAGTCTAGTGCTGTACTGTATGGAGACTAACACAATATAGTAAAAAAATTAAAAAATACTTTACTGCTAAAATATGCTGACTATTTTCTGAGCTTTCAGTCATAATCCTTTTCTTATTGTTGGAGGGTCTTGCCTCAAAGTTGATGGTTGTTGACTAATCAGGGTGGTGGTTTCTGAAGACTGAGGCAATGGTTGTGGCAGTTTCTTAAAATAATAAAGTTTACTCCATTTTTTGGCTCTTCTTTCCCTGAACTATTTCTCTGTAGCCTGTGATGTTGTTTGATTGTATTTTACCCACTGTAGAACTTCTTTCAAAATTGGAGTCAAGCCTCTCAAACCCTGTCAATGCTTTATCAATTAAGGTTAGATAATATGCTAAATATTATGTTGTTATTTAAACAATTTTTATAGCATCTTCACCAGAAGTGGATTCTATCTCAAGAAACTTTCTTTGCCCATCCATAAGAAGCAACTCTTCATCAATTAAGGTTTTATTTGACATTATAACCATTCAAATATTCAGGCTTTACTTCTAATTTTAATTCATTTGCTATTTCCACCACATCTGCAGTTACTTCCTCCACTGAAGTCTTGAACCCCTCAAAGTCTTCCATAAGGGCTGGAATCAACTTTTTCCTAACTCCTGTTAATGTTGGTATTTTGACCTCTTTCTATGAATCAGAAGTGTTTTTAATAATATCTAGAATGGTACATCTTTTCCAGAAGTTTATCACTTTGCATTGCAGATATCCATTGAGGAAATTGTGATCTATAGAAGCTATAGACTTACAAAGTCTATATACTAATTAAATAAGACTTGGAAGTTGAAATTACTCCTTGATCTATGAACTGCAGAATGGATGCTGTGATAGTAGATATGAAAACAATATTCATATCATACAACTCCATCAGAGCTCTTGGATGACCAGGTGCATTATCAATAAGCAGTCATGTTTGAAAAGAATCTATTTTTTTTCCTCAGCAATAGGTCTCAACAGGGGGCTTCAAGATTCAATAAGCCATGTTGTCAACAAATGTACTGTCATCCAGGCTTTGGTGTCCCATTTATAGAGCACAGGCAGAGTAGCTTTAACATAATTCTTAAAGTCTCTAGGATTTGAGGGTAAATACCCAACAGTGCAATTGCTGAATTGTAGGGTTTTTCTATTTTTTAACTTTTTCAGGAGCCTTAGTACAGTTTTCTACAGGGGCTGTACCAGTTTATATTTCCACCAAGTGTGCAGGAGTGTTCCCCCTTCCCAACCCTGGCAAACACTTGTTTCTTGTGTTGTTGATTTTACCCATTCCTACAGCTGTGTGGTGATACGTTTTTGTATTTTGGATTTACATTTCCCTGATGATCAGTAATGTTAAGCATCGTTTCATGTTTCTGTTGCCCATATGTATATCTTCTTTGGAAAATTATCTATGCCTTCTGCCCATTTTTTAACTGGATCATTTGTTTGTTGGATGATAAGTTTTATAAGTTCTCTATATATTTTGGTTATTAACTTTTTATCAGATATGCCATTTGAAAATATTTTCTCCCATTCCTTAGGTT
This sequence comes from Mustela erminea, assembly GCF_009829155.1. NCBI lineage: Eukaryota > Metazoa > Chordata > Mammalia > Carnivora > Mustelidae > Mustela > Mustela erminea. The sequence goes on along the minus strand of NC_045635.1, from coordinate 67,718,362 downwards.
GGTTTTTACTTTTGTTGATTGTTTCCTTCACTGTACATAAGCTTTGTTTTGATGAAGTCCCAATAGTTTCTTTTTGCTTTTGTTTCCCTCACTTCAGGAGACATATCTAGAAAGAAGTTGCTATAGTCAGTGTCAAAGAAGTTACTACCTGTGTTCTCTTCTAGGATTTTTATGGTTTCAGGTCTCACATTTATGTTCTTCATCCATTTGGAGTTAGTTTTTGTGTATGGTGTAAAAAAGTGGTCTAGTTTCATTCTTCTGCATGTTACCATCTAGTTTTCTAAACACCATTTGTTGAAGAGATTGTCTTTTACCCATTGGATATTCTTTCCTGTTTTGTTGACGATTAACTGACCATATATAGTTGTGGGTTAATTTCTGGGTTTTCCATTTTGTTCTGTCAACTGAGATGTCTATTTTTGTGCTAGTACTTTGCTGTTTTAATTATGACATTTATGTAATATAATTTGAAGTTCAGAATTGTAATACCTCCAATTTGCTTTTCTTTTCCAAGGTTGCTTTGGCTATTTGGAGTCTTTAATGGTTCCGTACAAATTTTAGGTTTTTTCTAGCTCTGTGAAAAATGCTAGTGATATTTTTTTTTTTTTAAAAAGACACATTTATTCAGCGTCATGATCAGACTATTACATTTAGCAATCAACAGCATGGGTGCAAAAAAAAAAAAAAAATCTACATTAAAACCCTTTGTTGGAATGCTTTACACTTTCCACAGAACAGAAACTAAAATAACCTGTTATACAATTAGTGATTTTTTTTTTAATTAAAAAAAATTTTTTTTATTATGTTCAATTAGCCAAAATATAGTATATCATTAGTTTTTGATGTAGTGTTTAACAATTCATTATTTTGATAGGGATTGCATTTAATGTGTTGATGGCTTTTGGGTAATATAGAAATTCTAACAATACTTGTTCTTCTGATACAGGAGCATGGAATGTATTTCCACTTCTTTGTACTTCCTTCAATTACTTTCATCAGTGTTTTATTGTTTTCACAGTACAGATCTTTCACCTTTTTAGTTAGGTTTATTCCTAGGTATCTTATTGTTTTTGATGCAATTGTAAATGTGCTTGATACCTTAATTTCTCTTTCTGTTGCATCATAATTGGTGTATAGAAATGCAATAGATTTCTGTATATTGATTTTGTATTTTGTGACTTCACTGAATTCTTTTCAGTTCTAGTAGTTTTTTTGTGGATTCTTTCAAGTTTTCTATATATGGTATCATGTATGTGCAAAAAGTGAAGGTTTTACTTCTTCTTTGTTAATTCACATGGCTTTCATTTCTTTTTGTTTTCTGATTGCTGTGGCTAGGACTTTCAGTACTATGTTAAATAAAAGTGAGGAGAGTGGGGTGAAGAATGAATGTTCTCAGTTTATCCCCACTGAGGTCATGTTAGCTGTGGGTTTTTCATATATTACCTTTATAATATTGAGGTTTGTTCCCTCCAAACCTACTTTGTTGAGGGTTTTTATCATGATTAGAGGTTGCACGTTTACAAATGCTTTTTCTGCATCCATTGACATAATCATATTGTTCTTATCTGTTCTTTTATTAATATGATGCATCATGTGAATAGATTTGCAAATATTGGACCACCCTTGCCACGTAGGTATAAATCCCCCTTGGTTGTGGTGAATTATTTTTTAATGTGTTGCTGGATTTGATTTGCTAGTATTTTGTTGAGAATTTCTTCATCCATGTTCATCAGGGATATTGGCCTTCAGTCCTTTTTTTTTTCTTTCCTGGGGTTTTTCTCTGGTTTTGGTATTAGGATAATATTGGCCCCATAGAATGAATTTGGAAATTATCCTTCCATTCCTACTTTTTGGAATCACTTCAGAAGAATAGGTGTAAATTCTTAAGTGTTTGGTAGAACTTGCCTCTGAGGAGTACCTGGGTGATTCAGTTAAGCACCTGCCTTCTGCTCAGATCATGATCCCAGAGTCATGGGTTTGAGTTCCACATCAGGCTCCCTGCTCAGTGGAGAGCCTGCTTCTCCCTCTCCATCTGCCTGCTGCTCTGCCTACTTATGCTCTGTTTCTATCTCTCTCCCAGATAAATAAATAAAATCTTAAAAAAAAAAGAAAGAATATCCTGTGAGCCCATGTGGTCCTTGATTTTTGTTTTTTGGGAGATTTTTGATTACTGATTCAACTTCTTTACTGGTTATCTGTCTATTCAAGTTTTCTATTTCTTCCTGTTTCAGTTTTGGTAGTATATATATATATATATATATATATATATATATATATATATAATTTTTCCATTTCTTCCAGGTTGTCCAATTTGTTGGCATATAGTTTTCCATTATATCCTCTTATAATTGTTTGTATTTCTGTGGTGTTGGTTGTTATTTCTCCTGTCTCTTTTTGTGATTTTGTTTACTTGTGCACTTTCTCTTTTCTTTTTGATAAATCTGGCTAGAGGTTTATCAATTTTATTTTATTATTATTATTTTTAGTTTCTATATCATTTATTTCTTCTCTAATCTTTATTAGTATTTTCCTTTTGCTGGCTCTAGGCTTAATTTTTTATTCTTTTTCTAGATCCATTAGTTATAAATTTAAGTTGTTTATTTGAGATTTTTCTTGCTTTTTTAGGTAGGCCTGTAATTGCTATGTACTCCCCTTTTATGACAGATTTTGCTACATCCAAAAGGATTTAGACCATTGTGTTTTCAAATTCCTTTGTTTTCATTTATCTTATGATGTCTTCTTTGATTTCTTGGATGACCCACTCATTGTTTAGTAACATGTTATTTAAACTCCATGTATTTGAGGTCTTTCCAGATTTTTTTTCCTTGAATTTGACTTCTAGTTTCATAACATTGTTGTCAGAAAAGGTGCATGGTATGAGGTCTGTTTTGTGGTCTAATATATGATCTATTTTGGAGAATGTTCCATGTGCACTTGATAAGAATGTATATTCTGCTGTTTTAGGGTTGAATGTTCTGATTTTATCAGTTTATTCCATCTGGTCCAGTGTGTGGCTAGTTTTAACTAGGTGTGTTTGGTCTGCTTGTGAAGTGAGACCTGTCACCTCCTCCACCAGAGCAGAAGACCTGAAAAACTCTGCTCAGGAGACATGGTGTGGGTAAAGGTTTGTGCTGGTCTCCTGGGAGAAGGGCCTGCAGTTCTGGGACTGAAGTAAGCATGACTAAGGGCAGTTCCATTGAAGCACATGTAGGTGGGGATCAGTGTCAGCAATTTAGGCAGCCAGTGTCTCCTCTGCACTACTTCCCATAGATGGCTCTGTGTTTATGGTGAGGGGCAAGGGAGGGAAATTGTGCTAGCCAGCAACTTTATTGCTAGAGTGGTGTCTCTGTGAATACTGCCTCTCTCGGTCATGCTCTGAGAAGGGCAAATAATCTCCCCTGTGTGCCCCAGGTGCTTCTCAAATCACTGTTTCTACACTATGACCCTGGGTTGTTTGCCTGCCTTATCTCCAAGAGCACTGCAGTGCTCTCTAGGCTCTATCCCAGCTCGCCCTACAGACCTTTAAATCTCCAGGCATCAAGTCCTATTAGTTGCAATGATTCATTAAAAAACTAAAAAGAAAAAAAAATCATAAAATTCAGCCCTTCTCATTTTCCAAACCAGTGGCTATTGTGACACATTCTCCTTGTGCATTCCCCTGTGTGCTCCTCTTTCTCTTGCCCTTCTGCATGACCACAGCTCCCTCCCCTCCATAGCAGTAAGGACAGTTTCTACCCTAAATAACATTTCCACACTTCCTACCTCCTTTGATGTGGTCTGTTTACTGTTATTTGTGGAGCTTGTTATGTCAATCTTTCAGTCAGTTTCTGGGGTATTTAGTTTGATTTGATAGTTACTTAATTGTATTCATGGGAAGGGATGAGCCTAGGTTCCCCCTACTGTGCGACCATCTTCCTCCATATCTCTTTTCAAATTTTCTTTCTTCCTGCTTCAGCTTTGGTAGGCTACATGTTTCCAGGAATTTATTGATTTCTTTTAGGTTGTCCAATTTGTTGGCATATACATTTTCATAATATTCTCTTACAGTTGTTTGCATTTTTCTGGTATCAGTTTTTGTATCTCTTCTTTCATTTGTGATTTGGTTTATTTGAGTCCTCTGTCTTTTTCTTCTATTAGTCTGGCTAGAGGTTTATCAGTTTTTGTTTTTGTTTTTTTGTTTTTGTTTTTATTTTAATCTTTTCAAAGAGCAAGCTCCTGGTTTCATTGATGTGTTCTATTGTTTTCTTAGTTTCTATATCATGTAATTCTGCTCTAATCTTTTTTATTTCCCTCTGCTGTGATTGGGTTTTGTTATTTTCTTAGCTCCTTCAGATGTAATATTAGGTTGTTTATTTGACATTTTTTTTTGCATCTTGATATTGATGTAAACTTCCCTGTTAGAGCTGTTTTTGCTACATCCAAAGATTTTGGACCTCTGTTTTCATTTTTATTTGTTTCAATGTAATTTTTCTATTTTTTCTATGATTTCTTGGTTCACAAGTTGTTTAGTAGCATGTTATTTAAACTCCATGTATTTGTGGTCTTCCCAGAGTTTTTCCTTGAATTTGACTTTGTTTGCATTTATCTTTTGATTTCTTCTTTGATTTCTTAGATGACTCACTCATTGTCTTGTACCATGGCATTTAGCCTCCATGTATTTGTCTTCTTTCCAATTGTGTGTGTGTGTGTGTGTGGTTGAATTCTAGTTTCATAATATTTTGTTGGGACTTGTTTTGTGACCTAATCTGTGACCTTTTCTGGAGAATGTTTCATGTGAACTTGAAAAGAATGTATTCTTCTGTTTTAGTGTGAAATATTCTGAATATATCTGTTTAATCCACCTGGTAAAGTGCATCATTAAAAGCCATTGCTTTCTTATTGATTATCTGCTTGAAAGACCTGTCAATTTATGTAAGTGGGTTGTTAAAGTCCCTACTATTATTGTTAGTATCAATACTATTAGTTTCTTTATGCTTATTGACTGTTTTATGTTTTGGGTGCTCCAATGTTGACTGCATATTTATTTTTGTTTTATCTTCTTGTTGGATTGTTCCCTTTATTATTATAACTTGTTTTTCTTTGTCTCTTTTTACAGTCTTTGGGTTTTTTTTTAAGGTTATATTTATTATTTGAGAGAGAGAGCATGCAGAAGTGGGGAGAAGGACAAAGAGAGGGAGAAGCAGAAGCAGACTCCCAACAGATCAGGGAGCCCAACACAGGACTCTGTCCCAGGACCCCGGGGTCATGATCTGAGCCAGAGGCAGATGCTCAACTGACTGAGCCACCCAGGCACCTCTACAGTCTTTGTTTTAAAGTCTATTTTGTTTCCAGTAAGTATTGCTACTCCAAATCTCTTTTGACATCCATTTGTATGATAAATATTTTGCATACCCTCACTTTCTATCTGCAGCAATCTTTTGATGTAAAATGTGTTTCTTGTAGGTAGCATATAGATGGGTCTTGTTTTTTTTAATTTTTATTTAATTTTTATCCACTCTGTCACCTTATGTCTTTTAATTGGAGCGTTTTGTCCATTTCCATTCAAAGTGATGATTGATATATATATATCAATCATCACTTTGAATATAGTCATATATAAATATAGTCATATATATAAATATATATATTTATATATATAAATATATAGTCATATATATAAATGTCTATATATATATAAAATATATGACAAAATGACTATATATATGACTATATTCAAAGTGAATATATATAGTCATTTTGTCATATTATATATATATAGACCTATATATATAGGTCTATATAAGGTCTATATATATATATATACATTTTGTCATATATTGTAGTCATTTTGTTACTTTGTTGTTTTCCTGTGATATTTTCTTCTCATATTTTAATGGTTTGTTGGTTTATTTATTATTTATTGTGATATACTTGGATTTCTTTCTTTTTATTCTTTTCATGTCTGTTACTCATTTTTGACTTGTGTTTATCATTAGGTTTGTATATATCATTTTCTGATTATAGCAGTCTGTATTAATTTTATGTTCTCCTAACTTTGAGCCTCTTCTTTACTCCTCTCCAACCTCCACATTTTAGGTACATGGAGTTATATTTTACATCTTTTTGTTTGTAAATTCCTTGATTGATTTTTAGAGATATACTTATTTTTACTGCTTTTGTGTTTCCTTTCCTACTTTTCATCATAGGTTTTTCCTTATGGTTTTCCTTATGGTTTTTCCTTTCCATTTCCTTTCCATTCCAAGATTTCACTTAATATTTCCTAAAGGACTGGTTTTATACTCATGTATTATGTGAGGGGTTTTATTTTGTTTTGCTTTGTTTTGTTTTTGGCAAAGAAACCTTTTTTCTTTCTTTGTATTCGAACTGATAGCCTTGCTGGATAGATCATTCTTGGCTGCAGATTTTCCCTTTTAGCATTTCGACTATATATCATGCCACTCCCTTCTGGCATGTAAAATTTCTGCTAAAAGATTCACTCATAGACTTATGGAGTCTCCCTTATATGTAACTGTCTTCTTTTTCTCTTGCTAATTAAAAAAGTCACTGTCTTTTGCCATTTTTATTACTATGTGTCTTGCTGTGGACTTCTTGGGTTGATTCTATTGGGGATCTCTGTGCCTCCTGGAACTGAATATTTGTTTTCTTCCCCAGATTTGGGAAGTTTTCTGCGATTACTTCAAATAAGTTCCTGGCTCCCTTCTCTTTTTTTCCTCTAGGTTCCCTATAATGCAAATTGTTATTATGCATGATGTAGTCACTGAGTTTTCCAAGTCTATTCCCCTTTTACATAATTTTTGTGTGTAATTTGCTGAGCTTGATTAATTTCCATTACTCTATCTTCCATGTCATTAATTTGTTCCTCTCCTTCTCTAGCCTGGTAATTATTCCATCAAACATATTTTTTTTTCTTTTAATGTGTTTTACATCTCTGATTGGTTCCCTTTGGTCTCATTGTTAAGGGTCTCAATTAGGTTTTCCACCCTTTTCTCAAGGCCAGTGAGTATCTTCATGATCATTACTTTAGATATTCTATCAGACATATTACTTATATCCATTTTGCTTAGTTCCCTTCTATAGTTTTGTCCTGTTCTTTCATTTGGGAATATTCTTGTCCCCTTATTTTGTCTATCTCTCTGTGTATATTTCTCTGTGTTAGGAAATATATCTGCATCTCTTGCCCTTGAAGGTATGGGCTTATGAAGAAGAGGTCCTATACTGCCCTGCAGTCCAATGTCCCCTGATCTCCAGGGTATGGCACTTCAGGGAGCACCTCCTATGTATGTCACATGTGTTCTGCTATTGTGTCTTACCTGCTCTTTTCCTTTAGTCTAGTCATCTTCAGAAAAATCTCTTTGAGTTTTGTGGGCAATGTTTTGTACCTGACTGGGTGGGGTGCATTTTTACAAAGTGTGTTTTGATCTGCTTTCAAAATGAGCCCTCCATCCACTGTAGGTGTAACCAAGGTCCTGGGTCAGGATACATGGTGTTGATAGGGTTTGCACTGGTCTTCTGAGTTAGGGAGTCCACAGTGCTGGGCCTGAGGCAGGTGTGACTAGAAAGGGCAGATCCAATAATATGGGGGAAGGGGCTTGTTGTAAAAAAATTAGTAGTGAGTGCTGGGGTTGCACATGTTCCTGGTGGTGGCACTATGTTTTTCTTGTGAGTTGGAGAGGGAAATGGTGCCTTCAAGCTCCTTTGTTCTGGAGGAGGTCTTTGTGATCTTTGCTTCTTCCAACCAGACTCTGAGATGAGTAAATAGTTCTCCCTCCTGTGTGCCCTGACATTTTTCAAACTGCTGCTTCTATACTGTAACTCCATGATCTATTTGTCATGCTATGTTGGTAAGGGAAGGGCCTCAGATTCCTTACATTGTCCAGGCTCTCCTAGAGCTAAGCCTGTTGATTTTTAAAATTGCAACCTGTAAGTGCTGCTGGTTGTAAGAACTCATAAAATATGATCTCTCTTGATTTCAAAGCCAAATGTTATGGGGATTTGTCTTCCTTGCGCACTCTAAGATGTAATAATCTATTCCTCCGACTTCACCATGCCCCCAGCTACCTCCTCACCAGGGATAGCCATGGTCTTTATCACTTTCAAACTGCATTTTTCCCTTCCAACCTTCTTTGATGTGACCTCTTCTCTACTTATATTTGTGGAGTTTGTTTTGCAAGTCTTTGGGACATTTTCTGAGTTATTTATGCTGATGTGAATGTTACCTAATAGTATCCATGCAACAAAGTGAGCTTAGGGTCATCCTAATCTACTCTCTTCCCCTGAACCATTTTTGTTAAGTTTAAGAATTATTTATATATGCTATTCTGATCAAAATTCCACCAGTATTTTTCAAAGAGCTGGAGCAAATAATCCCAAAATTTGTATGGAATCAGAAGAGACCCTGGATTGCTTAGGAAATGATGAAAAAGAAAAACAAAACTGATGACATCACATTGCCTGAAGCTTTACTACAAAGCTTTAATCACCAAGCAGCATGGTACTGGCATAAAAACAGACACATAGACCAGTGGAACAGAGTAGAGAGCCCAGATATGGACCCTCAATTCTATGGTTAAATAATCTTCGACAAAGCAAGAAAAAATATACAGTGGAAAAAAGACAGTCTCTTCAATAAATGGTGCTGGGAAAGCTGGACAGCTAGTGTAGAAGAATGAAACTCAACCATTCTCTTACACCATACACAAAAATAAACTCGAAATGGATAAAAGACCTCAACATGAGACAGGAATCCATCAGAATCCTGGAGGAGAACATAGGCAGTAGCCTCTTTGATATCAGCCACAGCAACTTCTTCCAAGATATGTCTCCAAAGGTAAAGGAAACAAAAGCGAAAATGAACTTTTGTGATTTCATCAAGATCAAAAGCTTCTGCACAGCAAAGGAAACAATCAACAATACAAAGAGGCAACCCACAGAATGGGAGAAGATATTTGCAAATGACAGTATAGACAAAAGGCTGATATCCAGGATCTATAAAGAACTTCTCAAACTCAACACACACACAACAGACAATCATGTCAAAAAATGGGCAGAAGACATGAACAGACACTTCTCCAATCAAGACATACAAATGGTTATCAGACACATGAAAATATGTTCATCATCACTAGTCATCAGGGAGATTCAAATTAAAATTACATTGAGATACCAGCTTACACGTTAGAATGGCCAAAATTAGCAAGACAGGAAACAACATGTGTTGGAGAGGATATGGAGAAAGGGGAACCCTCTTACACTGTTGGTGGGAATGCAAATTGGTGCAGCCTCTTTGGAGAACAGTGTGGAGATTCCTCAAGAAATTAAAAATAGAGCTTCCCTATGACCCTGCAATTGCACTACTGGGTATTTACCCCAATGATACAGATGTAGTGAAAAGAAGGCCCATCTATATCCCCAATGTTCATAGCAGCAATGGCCACGGTCCCCAAACTGTGGAAAGAGCTAAGATGCCCTTCAACGGATGAATGGATAAGGAAGATGTGGTCCATATACACTATGGAGTGTTATGCCTCCATCAGAAATGATGAATACCCAACTTTTGTAGCAACATGGATGGAACTGGAAAAGATTATGCTGAGTGAAATAAGTGAAGTGGAGAGAACCAATTATCATACAGTTTCACTTATTTGTGGAACATAAGGGATAACACGGAGGACATGGGGAGATGGAGAGGAGATTGGATTTGAGGGAAATTGGAGGGGGAGATGCACTACGAGAGACTACGGACTCTGAAAAACAGTCTGAGGGTTTTGAAAGGGTGGGGGGTGGGAGGTTGGGGGAGGCTGGTGGTGAGTATTACGGAGGGCACGTATTGCATGGAGCACTGGGTATGTTGCATAAACTATGAAATCTGTTACACTGAAAAGAAATTAAATAAAAATAAAGTAAAAAAATAAAAATAAATTTAAAATCTTTAAAAAAAAAGCAATGCATAAACAATGAATGTTGGAACACTGAAAAAATAAAATAAAGTTAAAAAAGAATTATTTATATACATGAAACCTTTATTGGATATATGACTTGCAAAACTTTTCTCCTTTTGTAGCATGTCTTTTCATCCTCCTTGCAGTATATTTCACAAAACAAAATTTTGTAATTTTGCTGAGGTTCGATTTAGCAAATTTTCCTGCTATGGATTATGCTTTTTATGATCAAATATAAGGATGTTTGCTAGCCATAGATCCTGAAGATATTCTTATATTTTCTTAAAAATTATATAGTTTCATGTTTTACATTTAAATCCATGATCCATTATGAGTTTTTCTTTTTTTTTTTAATTGGGTGTGAGGTTAAGATATGTTTATTTTGTACCTGGTAGATAGCCAGTTGTTTCAGCACCACTTGTTGAAAAATACAATCTTTCCTTCATTGACTTCTTTTTACATCTTTGTAAAAAATAAGTTGGGTATACCCAGTGATCACTTATTTCTCTGACAACACCATACTGTTTTAATTATTGTGGTTAAATGTTAAGACTTAACATTTTAGGGGTGATTCTTCTTTTTCAAATTTGTTTTAGCTATTCTAGAGTGTGTCTATTTTAATATTATCTTTAGAAATGCTTATCTGTGCCTACAAAAAACTCAGAATTTTAATAAGAATTGCTTCAAAATAGGTCAATTTGGGGAATAGATATCTTTAATATAGTGTCTTCCATTTCATAAGCATGATAAATCTCTCCATTTATTTAGGTCTGCTTTGATTTTTTTTTAATCAGCATTTTGTAATTTTAAGCATATAGAACCTTTACATATTGTGTTAATTGTACATATAATATTTCAATTTCTTTGTAATAATTGTAAGTGGTATTGTGCTTTCTTTCCATTTTGGTTTCCATATAATCATTGTTAGAATATGGAAATGCAATTTACTTTTGTTTGTTGATCATGTATCTTCCAATCTAGCTGAACTCATTAATTAGTTCTACCTTTTTTTTTTTTCAACATCAGTGAAATTTCTTTGCAGACAGTCATGTTATCTACAAATAGGGACAGTTTTATTACTTTCTTTCCAATCTGTGTAATTTTCATTTTTTTCTTGCCTTTATTTTGCTCACCAGACTTCCTATAAGACACTGAGTAAAAGTGGTAATAGGTGAAGCCTTTCCCAATCTTAGGGGGAAAGCATTCATTCTTTGATCATTAAGTACAATGTTAGCTCAGGACTTTATAGTAGGTGTTTTTTACCATAGTGAGGTAATTCCTTCTATTTCTGATTGGCTGAGTTTTTATCATCCAAAAAAATTGAATTTTGTAAAATGCACCTTATGGGTGTTTTGATATAATCGTATGACTTTTCTTTTGTAACCTGTTAATATGGTGAATCACTTTAATTGATTTTCAGATGTTGAGCTGGCCTTGCATAACTATAATAAAACACACTTGTTTCTTTTTTCATAATTTTATTTTATTTAATTTTTAACTTTAATTCCAATGTAGTTAACACACTGCTATATTAGTTTCAATTGTACAATATAGTGATTTAACAATTCTATACATTACTCACTGTTCATTATGTTAAGTGTACTCTTCTTAATTCCCTTCACATATTTCATTTACCTTCCAACTGCTTCTCTTCTGGTAACCATCTGCTTATTCGCTAAGTTAAGAGTCTGTTTTTTGGTTTGTCTTTTTTTGTTCCCCCCTCATTGGCTTGTCTCTTTTAAAAATGTGTTCATTTGTTTTGTTTCTTAAAGTTTGCATATGAGTGAAATTATGTATTTGTCTTTCTCTGATTAGCTTACTTCACTTTGCATTATATTCTTTAGATCCACCCATGTTGTTGCAAATAGCAAGATTTAATCCTATGTTATAGATGAATAATATTCCATTATAAATATACACCACATCTTCTTTATTCATTCATCTATCAATGGACACTTAGAATGCTTCTGTAACTTCCCTATTGGAAGTAATATAAGAACAGGGGTGCATATATCCCTTTGAATTAGTGGTTTTGAATTCTTTTGGTAAATACTCAGTAGTTCAATTTTAAATTTTTTGAGGCAACTTCATACTGTCTTCCACAATGGCTACACCAGTTTGCATTCTCAAAAAGAGTACATTTTTCTCCACATTCTCACCAACACTTGCTGTTTCTTGACTTTTTTTGTTGTTTTTAACTGTAGTCATTCTGACAGGTGTAAAGTGGTATCTCATTGTTTTTTGAGTCAGATTTCCCTGATGATCAGTATGTTGAACAGCTTTTCATGTGCATATTATCCATCTGTATGTCTCCTTTGGAGAATGTTTGCTCAGGTTTTCTGCCCATTTTTAATTGTTTGTTTTTTGGGTGTTTAGTTGTATAAGTTCTTTATAGATTTTGGTTACTAAACCTTTATCAGCTTTGTCATTTGCAAATGTATTGTGCCACTCAGGCGGTTGTCTTTTAGTTTTGTTAGCTGTTTACTTGGCTGTACAGATATTTTTATTTTGATGTAGTCTCAATAATTTATTTTTTAATTTTATTTTCCTTGCCTCAGGACACATAGCTAGAAAGATGTCCCTACAGCTGATGTCAGAATAATTACTGTCTGTGTTCTTTCCTAGGATTTATATATTTTCAGATCTCACATTTACATTTTTAATCCATTTGAGGTTTACTTTTGTGTATAGTGTAAGAAAGTAGCCCAGTTTTATTCTTTTCTATGTAGCTGTCCAGTTTTCCCAACATAATTTGTTGAAGAGACTGTTTTTCTCCCGATGCATATTCTTGCTTCCTCAGTCAAAAATTAATTGACTGTAGATTAAGATAAGATTGTCAGTCTAGTTTTGGTCTTTCAATTATGTTCCATTGATCCATGTGTCTGTTTTTGTGCCAGTACCATACTTTTTTCATTACTACAGATCTGTAATATTACTTGAAGTCTGGAATTGTGATACCTCCAGTTTTGTTTTTCATTTTCAAGATTTAAAGCACATTTGTTTCTAATGTGTTTTTCCTTTTTACTTTGTTGGATTCAGTTTGCTTATATTTTGTTGAGTTTTCCCCCCTCCCCCCAAGTCCATAAGATATATTTGTTTGTGTTCTTTTTTTTTTTTTGAGTTTTACACTGTTTTTGTGTGTTTTGGGAGCAATATAATACTGACCTCATAAGTTAGTCATGAAGTGTTCCTTCTTTGAGTTTTTAAAAGAAATTGTGTGAAATTGTTGTTAATTATTTGTTAAATGTTTGGTATAAAAGACTTATTCATCTTGGTTGAGGTTTTATAGTTTATTATTTTCAAGAATCTGGTCTATTTCCTGTGAGTTATGTAATTTATGAGTGTAAAGTTGTTCATAGTTTTCCCTTATGACCCTTTCAAAAGCTGGAGGATATGTACTGATATCTTCTGTTTTACTCCTGATAGTGGTGATTTGTGCCCTTTTACTTATTATTAAAAGAATCAGCTTTTGCAGAATTATCAACAAAAGCCAAATTATGGAAATAGACTAATGCCCATCAATTGATGGTTGGAAAAAGAAGAAGTGATATATGTATACAATAGAATAGTAGTCAACTATAAAAGTGACTGAAATCCAACCATTAGCAATGATGTGGATGGAGCTAGAGAGTACCATGCTAAGAGAAATAAATCAGTTATAGAAAGACAAAAACCATATGATTTCACTCATATGTGGAATTTAAGAAACAAAACAGATAAACATAGGGGGAAAAAAGAGAGGTAAACCATAAAGTAGACTCTTAACGATAGAGAACAAACTGAGAGGTACTTGAGGAGAGGTGGGAAAGGGGATGTCTCAAGGAAGGCACTTGAGATGAACACTGAGTGTTGTTTGTAAGCAATGAGTCACTAAATTCTACTTCTGAAACTAATATTACACTATGTGTGAACTAACTGGACTTTAAATAAAAACTTGAAACTACAAAAAGTAAAAATAAAAAATAAAAGAATCAGCTTTTTATTTTATTGATTTTTTTCTAATGCTTTCCTATTTTCAATTTGTTGATATAACCCCTTATCTTTAATACTTCATTCCTTTTACATTCTCTGGAATTATCATGCTCTTTTTTTTGTAGTTTCTTAATGAACTTATTATAAATTTGAGATCCTTCTTGTTTATTATAAGAATTGACTACTATGAATTTCTCTCCATGCTACTTTAACTATATCCCCCATGTTTTGTTATGCTTATTTTTATTTCATCTAGTTCTATGTATTTTTCATCTCTTTAGAGAGTTATTATTGTCTCATAGATTATGTAAAAAGTGAATTAATTTTCATATATTTTGAAATTTTCCTCTTTTCTTATTTATTTCTAATTTGACTTTATCATGATCAGAGAACATATATGTATCATTTCAATTCTTTCACATTTCTTGGGATTAATCTGATGGCTCTGAATACAGTCTGTCTTGGTGAATGTTCGATGGGTGCTTTAAAACAAATGTGTTTTCTACTATTTTTTTGTGGAGTACTCTATACCAATCAGATCCTGTTGACTGTCTTGTTTAGATCTATAACATTAATGATTTTCTGCCCACTAGTTCTATCCATTGCTAAGAGAATTGTGATTGTCACTGCTGGCAAATACCATCTTAGCAAGCTCCCTCTAACCTGTCAGCACTTGCTAGGCATACTCAACTTCCTACACCACAGCTGAGCCACAGTGAGATTGGTGAGCACCCCTCATACAGTAGCCATGTCACAACCTTCTGTACAAGCTCCCTACCACCCTGGCTATAGCTACATCACAGCCAGCCACATAAGAACCTCTCCCTCCTCAAGCTGCAGCAACACCAGAGCAGGCTGCATGAGTGCCTCACCTTCCAGCCATAGCAAAGCTGCTCTAGAGCTAGACTGGGAAACACCCTGCTTTTCAGAAGCTGCAGTTAAACCACAGCTGAACAAGCACTGTTCCCCCTTAAACACTCTAGTCATGGCCCTATCACAGCAGACAGATACATAAATCCATAAAGGGGATGTCTCTTGAGCTCTTGGATCTGGTGACTATGGAGGACTCTGTTTCTGAGCCCTACAGGTCATCTACACAAGGTTACTTCTTCAACTCAGAGAGTTAGCTGTTCCATTTAATACAAGGTAATAAAAATAATTAGGCAAGATGAGAGACATAGAAATATGTTCTACTTGAAAAAAGTCAAAACCTATAAAAAAAAAAAGGACATTAATGAAATCAGTTATCTACCTGAAAAAGAGTTCAAAGTAATAGTCACAAAGTTGCTCACCAAACTCAGGAGTACAGATGAACACAGCAAACTTCAAAAAAGGGATAGAAAAGAAGAGAAAATACCAAACAGGAGTCACAGAGCAAAAGAAAATACTGTAAGCTGAACGGAAAACTACACTACACTAGAGTCTATTTCAACAACAGACTAGATGAAGCAGAGGAACTGATCAACAAACTGATGAAAAAGCAATAGAAATCACCCAGAAAGAGTAGCAAAAGAAAAAAAAAAGTGAAGTTCTCTTATGTGTCTTTTATGCCTATAGGATACCATCAAGCAGAATAACACCCGCATTGTATAGGGGACCCAGAAGAAGAAGAAAGAGATAAAGGGGCAGAAAATTTATTTGAAGAAATAATGGCTAAAAATTCCTTAATCTGGGGAAGGAAACAGACATCCAGATCCAGAAAGCCCAGAAAGTTCCAAATAAGAAGAACCCAAAAATATCCACACCAAGAAACATTATAATTAAATACTAAAAGTTAAAGAAACAGAAAATCATAAAAACAGAAGAGAGAAACAACTTGTTATATACAAGGGAAACCCAATAAGTTATCAGCAAAGTATCAACAGAAACTTTGCAGGTCATTGACATATTCAAAGTGCTGACAGGAAAGAAAAAAAAATAAAAATAAAACAACAACAACAACTTCTGACCAAGAATACTGTTCCTGGCAGGCTTATTATTCAGGATAGAAGGAGAAATAAAGAATTTCCAGATAAGCAAAATAAGGAGCTCTTCACCACTAAAGTAACCTTACAAGACATGTTAAAGGAACTTCTTTAAAATAAAAATAAATTGCACTGATTCATAGCAACAAAAACTATGAAAGTGAAGATCTCACTGGAAAAGGTGAATATATGATAAAGATAGTGGATTAATCATTTAAAAACCTAGTATGAAGGTCAAAAGACAAAAGTAGCAAAATTACCTAAAACTACAATAAGTAGTTAAGGGATTTAAAAAATGTAAAAAGTGAGTTTTAAAACATGAAGTGGGGAGTAGTGAAAATGTAGTTTTCAAATGTTTTAAATTTAATTGCTATCAACTTAAAAACATCTGTTATTTTCATATGAAGATATATAAGAACTATATGATAACCATAAAACTATAACAAATACACAAAATAAATTGCGAATGGAATCTAAATATACCTCTAAAGAAAAATATCAAACCAGAAGGAAAAAGAGACACGAAGAAAGGGAGAGAGAAGAAGTACAAAAATAGGCCGAACACAAAAATTACAATAATTATATACTCATTAATGATTACTTTAAATGTAAAGGACTGAATTTTCCAATCAAAGGACATAGAGTGGGTGAATTGATTTTTTTAAAATAAACCTACATGCATCTGCATGTTGCTTACAAGAGGCTTACTTTGGAAGTAAGGAAATATACAAACAGAAAATGAAGTGATAAAAAATATATTTCATGCAAATGGATATGAAAAGAAAACTGGTGTAGTTATACTCACCTCAGATAGCAAAACAGACTGTCAAACAAAGACTGAAATAAAAGAAAAAAGGCATTGCATGATGATAAAGGGGTCAATCCAGCAAGATGAATAACATTTATAAATGTATGTGCACCCAATATAGAAGCATAAAAATATACAAAGCAAATATAAAGACCTGAAAAGGGAAGTTGACAAAAGTACAAAAATAGTAGGGAACTTTAACTTCCCACTTATGAAATAATAGATCATCCAGACAGAAAAGCAACACGGAAAAAATGGTTTTGAATGACATATTGGACCAGATAGACTTAATAGATATATACATAATATTCCATCAAAAAGCAGCTGAATACATATTCTTTTCAAGTACAGATGGCACATTCTCTAAGATCACATACTAGGCCAAAAAACAAGCCTCAATAAAGTCAACAAAATTGAAATTATATAAAACATATTTTCCAACCACAATGATATGAAACTGGAAATCAATTTTGAGGAAAAAAAAACTAGGAAGAAAATGTGATTAAACATGTTGCTGAAAAACAAGTGTGTCATTGAAGAAATCAAAAGAGAAATTTAGAAATATTTAGGGACATATAAATACAGAAATATGACATAACCAAAGTTTATGGGATGTAGTAAAAGTGTTTTAAGAGGGAACTAAATAGCAATTTAGGCCTACCTAAAGAAACAAGAAAAATCTCAAACAATATAACTTTCACCTAAAGTTTCATCTAGGAACTAGGAACTAGAAATTAGGAACTAGAAAAAGAAGAGCAAGTGAAATCCAAAGTTACTATAAGGAAGGAAATGATAAAAGATCAGAGCAGAAAAAAACAGAAACCAAAAAGACAATAGAAAAGATAAATGGGGTTTTGATTTGAATTTCCCTGATGGTTAATGATGGTGAACATTTTTTCATGTTTCTGCTAACCATTTGTATGTCTTCATTGGAGAAGTGTCTGTTCATGTCTTCTGCTCATTTTTTGACTTAATCATCAGTTTTTGAGGTTAAGTTTGAGAAGTTATTTTTAGATCCTGAATATCAACCCTTTGTGTGTAGTGTCATTTGCAAATATCTTCTCCCATTTCGTGGGTTGCCACTTTGTTTTGTTGACAGTATCCTTTAAGTTGGTGCAGCCACTTTGGAAAACAGTGTGGAGATTCCTCAAAAATTAAAAATAGAGCTACACTATGACCCAGCAATTGCACTACTGGGTATTTACTCCAAAGATATACATGTAGTAAAAAGAAGGGCCATATGTACACCAATGTTCATAGCATCAAATGTCAAGCAGAGAAAGTCAATTATCATATGGTTTCACTTACTTGTGGAATAAGAAGAACGTGGAGGACTTCAGGAGAAGGAAAAAAAATGAAGAGGGGAAATCAGAGTGGGAGACAAACCATGAGAGACTGTGGACTCTGAGAAACAAACTGAGGGTTTTAGAGGGGAGGGGGTGGGGGGATGGGTGAGCCTGGTTGTGGGTATTAAGGAGGGCACATATTGCATGGAGCACTGGGTATTATATGTAAACAATGAATCTTGGAACACTACATCGAAAACTGATGATGTATTGTATGGTGACTAACATAACAGAGTAAAAATTAAAAAAAAAAAAGAAAAGATCAGTGAAGCTAAAATCTCTTTTTTTTTTGAAAACATAAAACTGACAAAACCTTAGCTAGATTCACAGAAAGAGAGAGAGAGAGATAGAAAGGGCTCAGATCTGTAAAATCAGAAAAGAGAGGAGAAGTTATGATTGATATCACAGAAATACAAAAGATAAGAGGCTACTATAAAAAATTACAAATCAACAAACTGGACAACCTAGAAAAAATGGATAAATTCCTAGAAACATAATTTTTTCAATCATAAAGAAATTAAAAACCTGAATAGACTAACTAGTTGTAGGAGCACTAAGTCAGTAAATTTAAACCTCCCCAAAACAAAAAATCTGCAGACCAATATTACTGATGAATATAGGTATAAAAATCCTCAATAAAATACTAGCAAAACAAAATCAGTAATGCATTGAGAGGATCATACACATCTAGATTTATTCTAGGGTTTCAAGAATGGGTCAACATCTTCAATTCAGTTAATGTCATACCACATTAATAAAACAGAAGGATAAAAAAACATACAATTATCTCAATAGGTACAGATAAAACATTTGACAACCTTGACATTTATTTATAATAAAACTCTTAGCATATTGAGAACAGAGGGAATTTAATTCAACATAATAAGGGCAATATATGACAAACTCACAGCTAATATCTTACTCAATTTAAAAAAAAAAAATTTCACTTAAGAGCAGGAACAAGACCATGACCCCCACTGTTGTCCTCTGCTTATTCAATATAGTACTGGAAGTCATAGCCAGAGAAATTAGGCAAGTAAAAGAAATAAAAACATCCAAATTGGAAAAGAAGAAATAAAATTGTCATTATTTTCATATGACATAAAAAACCCCAAAGACCCTAAATACCTCACTACGAAACTGGTAGAACTAATAAATAAATTCAGTAAACTTTCAGGATAAAAAATTAATATATAAAAATTCATCGTGTTTCTATACACTCATAATGAACTATCAGAAAGATAAATTTTAAAAAAATCCCATTTACAACTGCTTCATAAGGAATAAAACATCTAGGAATAAATTTAAGGCAGTGAAAGATTTATACACTGAAAACCATAAGACTTGGATAAAAGAAACTGTACACAAATGGAAAGTCATTCCCTATGTATGGGTTAAAAGAGTCGATATTGTTAAAATGTCGATACTACCCAAAGCCATCTACAAATTCAATGTAATCTCTATTAAAATCCCAGTGGCACTTTTCACTGAACTAGAACAAATAATTCTAAAATTTGTATGTAACCACAAAAGACCCCAAATATCCAAAACAATATTAAGAAAGAAGGGCAAAGTTGGAGGTATTAGACTCTCTGATTCAAACTGCATTATTAAGTTACATTAATAAAAACAGTATGGTATTGACATAAAAATAGACACATAAATCACTTAAGCAGAACAGAAAGCCCAGACATAAACTTATATATATATTTATGGTCAATTCTTTATGACAAAAGAAGCAAGAATATGCAATGAGAAAAAAAAAAACAGTCTCTTCAATAAGTGGTGCTGAAATTGATGGTAACTAGAGAGGAGGTGGCGGGAATGGGTTAAATAGGTGTTAGGGATTATGGAGTGCCCTTGTGATGAACACAAGGTGTTGTTTGAAGTGCTGAATCACTAAATTGCACCTGAAAGTGATAGTACAGTGTATGTTAAGTAACTGAAATTTAAATTAAAATTAAGGGGAGCCCTCTTACACTGTTGGTGGGAATGCAAGTTGGTGCAGCCTCTTTGGAGAACAGTGTGGAGATTCCTCAAGAAATTAAGTAGAACCTGCAATTGCACTCCTGGGTAAAGAAGGAAAAGAAGGGCCATCTGTACCCCAATGTTTATAGCAGCAATGGCCACGGTCACCAAACTATGGAAAGAACCAAGATGCCCTTCAATGGACGAATGGATAAGGAAGATGTGGTCCATATACACTATGGAGTATTATGCCTCCATCAGAAAGGATGAATACCCAACTTTTGTAGCAACATGGACGGGACTGGAAGAGATTATGCTGAGTGAAATAAGTCAAGCAGAGAGAGTCAATTATCATATGGTTTCACTTATTTGTGGAGCATAACAAATATCATGGAGGACAAGGGGTGTTAGAAAGGAAAAGGGAGTTGGGGTAAATTGGAAGGGGAGGTGAATCAGGAGAGACTATGGACTCTGAAAAACAATCTGAGGGATTTGAAGTGGCTGGGGGATGGGAGGTTGGGGTACCAGGTGGTGGGTATTATAGAGGGCACGGATTGCATGGAGCACTGGGTGTGGTGAAAAAACAATGAATACTGTTTTTCTGAAAATAAATAATTTAATAAAAAATATAAAAATAATAAAATTAACTAAATAAATATGTAAAAGCACACATATATAAATAAATGGTACTAAGAAAAAATGGGCAACTACATGCAAAAGAATGAAACTGGATGAAAAAAATAACTTGAAATTGATTAATGACTTGAATGTAAGACTTGAGATCATGAAACTCCTAGAAGAAAACATAGGAAAAATCTCCCTCAACACCAGTCTACGAGATTTTTTTTATTAGACACCAAGGCCAAGGCAATAAAAATAAAAATAAACAAATGGGACCAAATCAAACTAAACAGCTTCTGTATGGCAAAGGAAACCATCAACAAAATGAGAACAAAACCATCTGCATGAAGATGATATTGTGGAACATATATCTAAAAGGGGGTTAATATCCAAAATATATAGATAATTGATACAACTCACTTAAAAAATAATGTGATAAAAATGGGCAGAAGAAATGAATAGACATTTTTTCCAGGTAAGACAGATAGATGTTCAAAAGGCACATGAAAAGATGCTCAGTATCACTAATCATCAGGCTAATGCAAATTAAAACCATAATGAAGTATCATCTCACACCTGTCAGAATGGTTATTATCAAGAAGACAAATAATAAGAATTGGTAAGGATGCGGAGAAAAGAGAACCCTAGTGCACTGTTGGTGGGAATGTAAATTAGTGCCAGTTATATTTCATAAAACTAAATAAAGTAAATAAAATGGAACACAAAATACTGATGGACTCATTTTTAAACAAGACATTTTCATTTTATTTTTGAATTTTCTTGTCTTAAATTCTTCTTTTTTTTTTTTTTTAAGAATTGAGTTTTGGGATGCCTGGGTGGCTCAGTCGGTTAAGCCTCTGTCTTTGGTTCAGGTCACAATCCCAGAGTCCTGGGATCAAGTCCCACATCCAGCTCCTTGCCTGACAGGAAGCCTGCTTCTCTTGCTGCCTCTGCCTGCCTTGTGTGTACTCTCTTTCTGACAAATAAATAAATAAAATCTTTAAAAAAAAAAGTATTGTTTTTTTAAATTTTTTTATAAACTTATAATGTATTTTTAACCCCAGGGGTACAGGTCTGTGAATCGCCAGGTTTACACACTTCACAGCACTCACCATAGCACATACCCTCCCCAATGTCCATAAGTATTGGGTTTTTTTTAAGATTTTATCTATCTATCTATCTATCTATCTATCTATTTATCAGAGAGAGACAGAGAGTTAGAGGGAGAGATCACAAGCAGGGGGAGAAGCATGCTCCCCAGTGAGCAAGAAGCATGATATGGGATCTCAGGACCCTGGATTCATGATCTGAGCCAAAGACAGATGCTTAACCAACTGAGCCACCCAGGCATCCGCAGACTTAAATTCTTAAGCACATAGCAGTGATGACCATCTTAGATCATACTTTTAAAAAAGTGATTAGTATAGACTGCTTAAATATATTCACTATAGAATAGATGCCTAAAGTTTAAGAATCTTGCTGGAACTGATAGGCACTGTATCCAATTACAGGGAAACGAATATGTACCTAATTAAATAATAATATTCACAAGATATGTTGAATTACAAAATAAGTTCATAACACCAAACAATATTTTAAAATCTGGAAATAATTTCCATTTGATGTTCAGCAGTGATTCTAAGAATCTCTTATGAATTGGAGAAAATTTATATAGATATTTCCAATATGTGTAAAATGTACTATCTCAAGTACTATTTTTATTGACCCCATGTGAAAATAATTTCATCGTCCCATGTCTTTGAATTTTTTGTGTGAAGGGGTAGTAGAGAAAATACTTTTCTCTAATAAAACACAATAAATATTTGCATGGTATATATTTTCCCACCTTTTACTTTTGACACACTCATCTCATTGAATTTGAAGTGTCTGTTGCTAATGGCATATAATTGGCTCATTTCTTTTCTTTTCTGTTTCTTTTTTTTTTTTTTTTTTTGGCTCATTTCTTTAACCCACTCTGCCAATCTATTTTTGAAATGTATTTGCCATTTATATATAGCATTCTGGATATGTTAGAGTTTAAGTCTGCAGTTAAACTAGAGTTAACTATCTTTTGGCTCATTTCTTTAACCCACTCTACCAGTCTATCTTTTGAAATGTATTTTCCATTTATATTTAACATTTTGGATATGTTAGAGTTTATGTCTGCCATTTTATTATTTATTTTATGTTTGTTACTTCCAAGCATCATTCCTCTGTTTCTATATATCTCATTAAAAAAAAGATTTTATTCCTTTATTTGAGAGAAAGAGAGAGAGAGGGAGACTACAGAGGAAGAGTGAGAGGGAGAAGCCGACTCCCCACTGAACAGAGAGCCGGGTGTGAAACTCAATCCCAGGACCCTGAGATCATGACCTGAGCCAAAGGCAGATACTAAACCAACTGAGTCACCTAGGCATCTTCAGTCTCTCTTTTTATGCCTTCCTATTTATTATTTGAATATTTTTCAGGATTCTAACACGAATTATTTATAGTGCTTTTGAGTAATCTTTGTATAGTTTTCATAGAGGTTCCTCTGGGTATTGCAATATACATATGTGACTTATCACTTTACTGATTTCAATATTTTACCATTTTGAAGTATGAAATAATACTTTTATTGAGTCACCTTTATTTTCCCCAATTTGTTTACTTTTATTTCAAGTTTTTATTTAAATTCCAGTTAGTTAACATACAGTATAATACTAGATCCAGTTATAGAATTTAGAGATGGATCACATACATAAAACACCCACTGCTCATCACAAGTGTCCTCCTAACACCCTTCACTTATTAAACCCATCCCCCCACCCACCTCCTCTTTAGTAAGCCTCACTTTGTTCTCTATAGTTATGATTCTGTTCAATGATTTTCTTGTCTCTTTTTTCCCCTATGTTAATCTGTTATGTTTCTTAAATTCCACATATGAGTGAAATAATATGGTATTTGTCTTTCTCCGACTGACTTATTTCACTTAGCACAATACTCTCTACATCTATCAACATCATTGTAAATGGCAATATTTCATTTTTTAATTTAAATTTTATTTAGTTAATATATAGTACAATATTGGTTTCTGTGACTTCATCACTTACATACAACAGCCTGCACTCATCACAAGTGCTCTCTTTAATACCCATTACACATCTAGCCCATTTCCCACCCACCTCCCTCCATCGACCCTGTTTATTCTCTATCATTAAGAGTATTTTATGGATTGTTTCCCTGTCTCTTGTTTCCTCACTTCTACTAGGTTCATCTATTTGCCTTTTTAAATTCCACATATGAGTGAGATAATGTGGTATTTGTCTTTCTCTCACTGACTTATTTCACTTAGCATATTACATTCTAGCTCCATCTACATCATTGCAAAGGGCAAGATTTCATTCTTTTCAATGGCTAAGTAATATTCCATTGTGCATATATATCACCTCTTCTTTATCAATCCATTAGTCAATGGACATTTGACTTTCTCCATAATTTGGCGATTACCAATAATGCTGCTATAAACATCAGGGTGCATTTACACCTTTGAATCTGTATTTTTGTATCCTTCTGGTAAATACCTTGTAGTGCAATTGCTGGATATGGAAAAGTTTTATCTGTAACTTTTTGAGGAACTTCTATACTGTGTTCCAGAGTGGGCACCAGACTGCATTCCCATCAACAGCAAAAGAGGGTTCCCCTTTCTCTTCATCCTTGCCAACACCTGTTGTTTCTTGTATTGTTAATTTTAGCCATTATGACTGGTGTGAGGTGGTATCTCCTTGTGGTTTTGATTTGTATTTCCCTGATGATGAGTGATGAAGAGAGTCTTTTTATGTGTGTATTAGCCATCTGAATGTCTTCTCCTGCGAAGTGTCTATTCATGTCTGCTGACCATTTCTTTTTTTTTTTTTAATATTCTACTTATTTATTTGACAGACAGAGATCACAAATAGGCAGAGAGGCAGACAGAGAGAGGAAGGAGGAAGCAGGCTCCCCACTGAGCAGAGAGCCTGATGTGGGGCTCGATCCCAGGACCCTGGGACCACGACCCGAGCCGAAGGCAGAGGCTTAACCCACCGAGCCACCCAGGCACCCATTTCTTAACTGAATTATTTGTTGAGTTTAGTAAGTTCTGTATAGATTTTGGATACTAACCTTTTATGAGATATGTCATTTGCAAATATCTTGTCCTATTCTGTAGGCCGCTTTTTAGCTTTGTTGACTATTTCCTTCATTGTGCAGAAGCTTTTTATCTTGATGAAGTCCCTGTAGGTTATATTTGCTTTTGGTTCCCTTGTCTCAAGAGACACATTTAGGAAGAAGTTGGTATGGCCCATGTCAAAGAGATTACTACCTGTGTTATCCTCCAGGATTTTGATGGTTTCTTGTCCACATTTAAGTTTTCATCCATTTTCTCCATTTTTTAAATGTCATTGGCTTGAATATTTGATGCTGTAATAATTTTTGTTCTAACCACAAAATGTAATGTTTAAAACACATGAAGAGAAGGAAAGGATAATCTATTGTATGTACCCATATTTCTTTTAGCAGCTTTATTAAGATACCAATCAGATACCATATAATTCCCTGATTCAAAGTGTACAATTCAATATTTTTTGTATAACAGGGTTGTGCAACAATCATCACAATCAATTCTAAAATACATTTTTCCCTCTAGAACAAAACCCTGTGCCCATTAGCAGTCATTGTTCATTCCCCAAAACTCCTAAACTCCACAAGCCCCAGACAACCACCAGTATATTCAATATTGCAGTAGTTTCATAGATATGCCAGCGAGAGAAAAAACAAGAAAATAAAAACAGATAAATATGACTTCACCAAAATTAAAATATTAGAAGCTGCAAAAAAATATCATCAAGAAAGTGAGTATATAACCCAAACAATGAGGGAAAAAATTGCCAATTGTGTATTTTATAAGGAAATTTCATTCAGAATATGTAAAGAACTCTTACATATCAATAATAATACAATAAATAACCCAATTTAAGAATGGGCAAAGTATCCGTATGACTCTGCAATTCCACTCCTAGACATGTATCAAAGAGAAATAGAAGCATGCCTCCACATAAAAATATTCATTGCTGCATTATTAATTATAGCCAGAAATAAAAAGAACTCTAATGTCCACCAACTGATAAATGGGTATGTACAATGTAGTATATCCATACAATGAAATATTGCTTAGCAGTAGAAAGGAATAAAGTAGTGATTCATGCTACAATGTGGATGAACTTTGAAAGCATTGTATTAAGTGAAAATCAGTAACAAAAAGACTACACATGACATAATTTTATTTTTGTGAAATGTCCAGACAAGACAAATCTATAGAGACAGAAAATAAACAAACTGGTGATTTCCTGGGGATGGCCAGGTTGGAGGAATTTGGGGGGAATGAACAGTGACTGCTAGTAGGTCCAGAATTTTCTTCTAGAGAAAAATTATTCTGAAATGGATTGTGATGATTATTGCACAATCCTGTTGTACTGAAATAAATTGAATTGTATACTTTGAATTGGTGAACTATATGGTATCTGAATGATATCTTTACTAAAGTTGTTAAAAAAGAAATATGGGTATATACAATAGATTATCCTTTTATCACTCAATGTATACATCATATTTTATGAGTAGAAAAAAATTATCCACATCAAATATTCAAAACAATGACATTTTAAAAGTATGCAAAGGTAAAGGCATCTCTATGAAAATACTGTTTCCACTATTCAAAGAGGACTTGATTGAAGTTGCAAGTTTTTGACAAGGGTGTAAGAGATAAAACAAAAATGCTTTTGGAAGAAAACATGAAAGTAAATATTCATGGCCTTATCATTTTATCTCTTATGTTCAGATATATGATCCATTTTGAGTTGATTTTTGTGTATGATGTGGAGTCCAACTTCATTTTTTCACATGTATATATCCCCTCTTTCCAGTGCCATTTGTTGAAAAGCTTTTTTTTTTCTCTCTCAGTCATTTTTATTTAAAGTTTGTGTTCAATGCAAATCAATTCTGTAAATGAGAAGTTACTATGAATCAAAGCATAAATACACAAACACAATATATAATCCAAAATAGATGTATAATATTCAGGTATGCAACAAAACAGAAAGTTCATTCACAGACACAGTGGCTTGAGATGTGCTGGACATGGTTGTTCTGGTGTAGGTTCCTGAAGATGGGAAAAACAAATAGTTATCAAGACCATGTGGCCATATTTGATATTGGGACATCTAAGCATCAATATGTGATCATGTGAACTGAAGACCTTAGCATGTGTATATTTAAAAAAACACTTTCTGTGCATTGAGGCAATTGTGAAAAGATTAACTTTCCAGAATCAAGTCCACTTTAGGCTTAGGACCAAGTTATAACTATCTAAAAATATAGACTAACAGAAACTGTTCAAATGTGACTATTCTGATTGAGAGTTAAAAAAAAATTTGAAGAAAGAATAAAGAAGATTTTTTTTGGAATTTAATGTAAGTAGTAACCTTCCAGTCTTCCCTTCCCAAATACTTGATTTACAGTTTTGGTTCCTATATGCATTTTGCCTTTGTAATTTTAAGATTTGCAAATTTCACCTTCAAAACAGATCATTTCCTTTAAATTTTAAAAAGTATTCAACAGGGAAGCCTGGGTGGCTCCATCTGTTAAGTATCTGCTTTTGACTCAGGTCATGATCTCAGGGTCCTGGGATCAAGCCCCACATCTGGCTACCTGCTCAGCAAGAAATCTGCTTCTCCCTCTCTCTCTGCCCTTTCCTCCCACTCATGATCTCTCTCTGTGTGTCAAATAAACAAATAAAATCTTTTTTAAAAAGATCTTATTTATCTCTTTGAAAAAGAGAGAGACAGCAAGAGAGGGAATACAAACTAAGGGAGTGGGAGAGGGAGAAGCAGGCTTCCTGTGGAGCAGGGAACCCAATGTGGGTCTCCATCATAGGGCCCTAGGATCATGACCTGAACCAAAGGCAGACACTTAACGACTGAGCCCCCCAGGTGCCCCAGAAATAAATAAAATATTTTTAAAAATTATTCAACATATGCAAAAATAAAAATTATTTTGAAATTAGTTGAGGTCAATGTACATCTACTCTTTGGGATCAATTTAGCTAAATGAATCTGGCACTCTCGTTGAATAGGTACAGGTGGTAAATATATAAGCAAAATGTACTCATTATCCTTCAGTCTGGTATAGATTCCAATCCATCATTGCCCTGGCACATGTCAATTACTATATAAAAAATCAAATGCAATGTTCAATCTAAAGCCTCAGAAGAAAAAGTTCAGTTTCCAAGAAATAGTGATAGCTTAACAATGTGAAACTTTAGAGTACACAGGCATTAAATTAGTACTGCTGAAACAATGCATTGAGGTTTTACAGTAACAGCTGGAAGTTGCTTCTAATGTACATACATACAAATAGAATCATGGAAGATTTCTGTATTACCTGTTTCATGGCCTTAAAGATTTAATGAACCAAATGAAAACATTCTGTTCACATCCCATCCTTTATATCTATGTAAGATAAAACCTATTCTCATTTTCAAGGTAGAATTTTACATGTCAAGACTTCTTATGCTGCATTTAAAGAAATCAACTCTTAACTAATCTTCGATGTTATTCCTTCATCTTGTACAGGAAACTCCAGTAGATTTAATAGACATTCACTGTCTAATCAAACTCTTCACATGTTCTTCAAACCAATCAAGGATGGGTTCCTCAACATTTTTTGTGTCAATAAAGTAAGATGTGGAATTAGCAGATTCAATGAAGACCTGTTTTTAACTTGTCACATTGGATATCTATATGATATTTTGATTGGGCTTAGAAGATGAAGAAGTATAGATGTTTCTCAATCTGAATCTCTAAATAGTAGAGATGAAAAGGAAGAATGAAATCATGAAGAGAATGGCTATTGACTACAGAGCACTGCCAGTTGTTGCTGGATTTGGGGCAGTGGAGGTATCCTGGGATGAGTTACTTGAAATTGTTACAACAGTAGTTTGATTTGAATAAATCTGCATGTGTGGGAGCAGCCCAGAAGCAGCAGCCCCAGTTTGAGCCTGGCCGCCACTCCTCTGCTCATGTCTGCTCCCACGGCATTGGTGCTCAACTGGTCTCACTGGATGTGGGGTAAGTGGAGAACTGCAGGTTTTTGAAAGGTACAGGCAAGGTGGGCAAAAACCAAAACCAAAAACAAAAACAAAAAACAACTTTTTTTAATTTGGGTGTCCAAGTAGCTCAGTTGGTTAGGTGACTGCCTTCAGCTCAGGTCATGATCTCGGAGTCCCAGGACAGAGTCCAGCATGGGACTCCCTGCTCAGCAGGGAGTCTGCTTCTCCCTTTGACCCTCCCCCCTCTCATGCTCTCACTCCCTCAAATAAATAAATCAATAAATAAAGTCTTTAAAAAGAAAAAAAAAACTTTTTTTTTCTATTGAACTTTCTTTATAGCCTTGTCAATAACCAGACATATGATAATGGTTACTTTCTAGATTCTCAGTTTTATTCCATTGATCTATATGTTTACCCTTATGCCACTCTCTTAATTAATGCTGCTTTATAATAAGTTTTGAAATTGGGAACTATGAGTCCCATAACTTTATTATTCTTTTCTAAGATTAGTTTGGCTATTCTAAGTCCTTTTAGTTTTCACATGAATTTAAGGATTGTGTTAAATATACAGATCAACTGCAGAGTGAGGGGTTTGGGGGAAAATGGGAAGTGACTGCTGATGGGTACAGTGTTCTTTTGGGAGTGATTTAAATATCACAAAATTGACTGCAGTATGGTTTCACACACTGTGAATTTCTAAAATACATTGACTTGTACACTTTAAGAAGGTGAATTTTATGGTATATGAATTATATCTCAATAAGCTGTTTAATGAAAGAAAAATTATTCTAGTTATAAAATTTGGAATTTGGTCATAGAAATTTAAAATATTAAGGAAGCCAAGTATTAAATCCAAAACTCACTGCAACAATCTAGTTCAATATTAAATCTAATAATAGTGTTCCAATAGTGAATGTCTTAAACTGGCTATAATCAATGCTTGTAACCAAAAAGCACAACAACACAATTGAGAAATGGCATAGCACATAATACGATTTCTAACAGGTTAAGTTTAATATTCAGACAACTGTTATGTCTATATTAGTCAAATCTTATAATGTGTTTAAACAGTGGTGTCTTTTTTTTTAGTGTCACTCTTGTTTGACACATATAAATCTATTCATAGATTCATCATCAATAGATTAGTTTACTTTTCGGTAGTCATCAAAAACCACCAGGTATTTTCATGCTCATTATAATAAAAAAAAAATCTAATGGAAATCCAATTTACTAAAGTCAAATCATTTAATAATTAAAATTTTAATTGAAATGTTGAATTGAATTGACAACAAAAACAATAAACAGAATTATTAAGTTGAAAAGATAATGGTTTTAATATTTATTTCAGTGAAATTATGTGGTATACGTATAATAATATCCATTCCACATGTTTGCCAGTCTTTTCTGGTCCACATTTTATGCAAGAAGGCTGAATTATTTCATAGATTAGCTCATTGATTCAAACCTGCCCCTGCTAGCCTAAATGGTAGGTGGTCAATATCAGAGTTTCTGGTTTGATGGGACACTTATATATTCCTTCTCATTCCCAACACAGTTCCATTGTTTGGATTTACCTGGCTGTATTCAAGATAGAGTCCCACTCCTCTGTAGTCAAGCAAGAAAAGAAAAGAAAAGAAAAGCTATCCATTTAGCACTTCCTGAGAAGTACCTGGCTCAAATAGTCATTAGATTGTCCAGTTATATTAAAAACCCAGACAGCTGCATTGAGCCCTGGGAGGAATGCCAGTGCCTCTAACAGAGGAATGTTTTTCAAGGTGTGGACACACTACTATAGGTAGTCCACAAGGTAAACTGAGAGGTTACATTGACAAGTATTCTAATAGTTATGTATTTGTTTTTATGTATACTATGAAAAATAATTAGCACAAGACTAGTATTTTAACAATTAGTATTAGCATTAGTATTTTATTTTATTATTAATATTAGTATGAGTATGAGTATGAGTATTAAGTATTTTAACAATTACTTCTCTAGGATGAGTAACAAAAAACAAACAAACAAAAACAAAAATTAACAAAAAGTTTATAATTCTTTGCTTGGAAAGCCCATCTCTCTTCTATTCTCTTTACCTCCTTAAGTAAAGCCTTTCCTGACCTCCCAACTTTTAGGCAGTGTTAGTTGCTTCTTATTCTGATTTCCATACTATTTTGCACATATCTCAGTTATATTACATCTCAAATTACATTATTATTTTTATAGTGACAACTATTTCTCTACTAGATTGTGAATTCCTCAGAAACCAGAGTTAAATATTTGTATCCTCAGTTCCTAATGTAGTGGCTGGGCCCTGACAAGCATTCAGTGAATATTTGTGGAATAACTGAGTGTGAATTATAACTGTGGTCAGAATAATTACATTTTACTAACATTGATTTGGTAGTTATTTCACAGTTGGAGGCAACATGGCTCTGTGTCCTAGAAAGAACTGAAAATTTAAAACTGCAAAAATAGGAAAACAAACATATTTAATTCTCTAATTGTATTAGCAAAAAAATTATTCTCTTTTTAGTAAGGAATTTCTGAACTAAGATTCAAAAGCAAAAACAATTGACAAAATAAAAATTAAAAGAACTGAAATGTAATTAAAGGAACATAGGCTCTGGAATGAAACTCATCTGAGTTTGAATTCTGCTCAGAAATTATTAGCTATATCATTTGTAAAATGATCACCAAAAATAATTCACATAAAGCCTAAATAATTACTGGCATGTGGTAAGATTCCAATAAATAGTAGCTGTTATTACTAATTTAATCTAGAGAAAAACAGTGAATATTTTACTAATAATCACCAAATTGTGACTCTGTGAAGGTCTAACCCAAGAGAAAAATAAAAAGAAGTTCAGGTTCCCTTTTTTTCTCACTCCCATTCTCACCCCACTCCCTCTCATGATAGCATTGTGATCATTACCTTTCCAACTTATGCCAAGAATCAAACTAAAGCACAGCTATTCTCTCTCCCTGAAGTTCCTGGTACGTATCTTTCCTATAGAGGAAAATAAATCATTTTCTAATTCACATTATTCTGGTGGCAGGGATATAATTGTTTATAATTAAAAAGCTTTTTCATCCAATTTCTACTGCGTGAGACTAAATCACAATACCATCAAACCAGGAAAGTAATTAAGCAAAGGAGGTGACAATGAGTCAGTATACTTGGTTGGAAAATTAACAGCCCAAAAGTTAAAATAGGAGACTTAATTTCTATTCTCAACTTTGCTAATAACTTACTTAGAAATGTTAGGTGAGTTGTTTTATTGTTCTAGGCCTCAGCTTCCTCATTTGTAAATGATAAGTTCTATGCTGAGACAACTGGTCATATTTTGGGAAGCAATAAAGCTCTATCCCCTCTCATTCCTTAAAAATATAAAGTCCAGAGGACTACACAAATATTTAACAATAAAAAGTGAAACTACATAATTTCTAGAGAGAAGTGTTAATAGATATGTTTATAATTTTGGAATGGGGAAGTTCTTCTGAAAGAAAACACAACCAAGGATTCATAAATAAAAAATAATACAGCTCCACAAAATTTAAATCCTCTACTAGAAAAACATACCTCTATAAAAAACTCAAAAGATGAAAGAAAAATCATACGGAAAAAATAAAGGTCACAGTCAATTCACAGAAAAAATACCAATAGCTATTAAACATATAAAATGTTCAATGTCCTCATAATTAAAGACACACAAATCAAAAGATAAATTTTAATCTATCCAACTGGTAAAAATCAATACATTTTAAAATACTAAATGTTGGCCAAGGTAGAGGAAATAGGCATGCTTCTGTGTTGGTGAGAGTGTAAAGTGGTGCTGCTCTCCAGTGCTAATTCTTGCTACCTGTCTCTGAAAGATGTTCCAATCCTTCTCAGAGATACCCCTCTTACAGTATTTCTACTACCTGATTTGGCATCCTTCAGAGACATTTTAATCTGGGATACTATGTGCAAATAGTTACATAGGTACACTGGTCTTGCTAACCCATTTCCCCATCACCTCCTCTGCCTTAAGGAAAATTCAGTCTCCTTCAGTGTGGCTTTTTTGCTCTCTTCTACTCTTTGGGATCTCTTTCTCTCTGATAAACAAGTACCACAAATTTTAAGAACCTAGCCAGTAAAATTCTCAATGCATAGCTATTAATAACTGACTGAGAAGAAGAAACATAAAGATTTGATATTAATACAAATTAATATATAAAGAAATTATCCTGCTACAGCTATTTTATTTACTTGTATGTTTTATTTATTTAGGTAATCTCTACACCCAATGCAGGGCTTCAACTCATGACATGGAGATCAAGAGTCACATGCTCTTCTGATTGAGCCAGCCAGGTGCCACCTGCCACAGGTATTTTAAAGATAAAATCAAAATGACTCAATATAATAGAATACTATTTTTTATGGACAAAAGTTATAAACTTACAAAATAATGTTTCTGTTTTCAAGAGCTACACAAGAAATATTTTTCACAGAACTAGTCACACCTCATGAACCAAAATAGCATGTATTTTATTATTACTTTTTTAAAAATCTTCACTGTAGATATTTTCCAGGAGAAATTAAATGCTGAATGACAATTGATCTCACAATACATTTAGAAGTGAATGAGAATATGAAAACAAAAGGAGACAGAAGGAATAATTTTATTTTCACTTTAATTTGAATCAGCAATGAATCCATACATGAAATAATCTAAGCAGTATATAATCCAACAAATAAACTATTTAGTGGAAATATTTTAAAAAATTGTCTTATGTGCATTTGGAAACATAATAGTGAAATCCAGATAAGTTCCAAAGAGATATTTAGTTTATTGGAAATATCTCCCTAATACCAAGTGATGTGGAGCATTTTTCCGTCTTTCTGTTAGCCATTTGTATGTGTTCTTTGGAGAAATGTCTGTACATGTTTTCTGCCCATTTCTTGACTGGTTTATTTGTGCTTTGGGTGTTGAGTTTGGTAAGTTCTTTATAGATCTTGGATACTAGTGAAAATAAATGTAGTGTAAATGTAGATTTATACTATTGTCATTAATATGTGTAAGAACTGAACATGCCCATTTGCTTGAATGGTTACTCACTTCAATAGAAAATACAATTTTTCAGTTTAAATAAGTGGGAAATCAATAAAGCATATCAGGTGTGGTTTAACAAATTGATCACAGACTGACTTATAAAAAAAAAAAGGATAGGAAAGAGGGGCGCCTGGGTGACTCAGTGGGTTAAAGCCTCTGTTTTCAGCTTGGGTCGTGATCCCAGGATTCTGGGATCGCGCCCCACATCGGGCTCTCTGCTCGGTGGGGAGCCTGCTTCCTCCTCTCTCTGCCTGCCTCTCTGCATCCTTGTGATCTCTGTCTGTCCAATAAGTAAATAAAATCTTTAAAATTTAAAAAAAAGATAGGAAAGAACAAAAAGAATGATTCCTTGAAAAAGAAGTAAAGTAAGTAAGAAATAAGGTAAGTGTTTCCCATCATGTCCTTAGAATTTAAGAACAGAGATGTGTATAAATGATGCCTAAAAAAAATGACTTAAGAGATAATTCCTTAATGAATTTTTTCCAGAGGAACTTCTTTTCTCTCTTCCTCCCTGAACTCTTCCTTTTCTATGTACTTGGAAACATTTTCAGATTTAGTATCTTTGTTGTACAGCTGTTTATTTATCCCCTTGATGGAATATGTAGTTAATGATAATAAGAGCATAGATTGCCAATTTCCTAAAACAAAATCTACTTGAGTTCTAAGACTTCATTAGAACATTTGTATGTCTAGTTTAAAGATTGGAAAAAAAACTAGATTTAATATTTTGTTATCACACTTTAGATATATATTTCAAGTGAGTAATGACAAAATAAAACAATTTGAAGGGTTATATGGTGCATATAAAATAATCTCATATGTAAGCGGATGAAAGGTTAAAAACAAAAAGTGGGAGAGAAATCCATACTATGATGCAGAGTTAAGAAAATCCAGCATTTAACCTTATCCTCTGGTTAAAATGGTATCAGTTTACTATATCAAATATTTATATTAATGAAGATGTTGGCTTCTGACACACAACCTATTTGACAGGTTGTCACTATTTTCTCAGTGAAGGGTGATTGTTTCTGATGGACAGTTGTGCTACACCAGAAAACTGATTTACCTTTTTATTTATTTATTTATTTATTTACTTGAGAGAGAGCACAAGCAGAGAAGGAGTAGAGGGAGAGGGAGAAACAGACTCCCTGCTGAGTAGGGAGCCCAATGTGGGGCTCAGTCCTGGAACTCTCAGAACCCGAGCCAAAGGCAGACATTTAACAGACTAAGCAACCCAGGTGCCTCATGATTTATCTTGTCCTGAAAACAGGCTATAGTCTCATAGGACAGTATGTGGAATTTTCAAATTTTTTTATTATTTCTTTTTTTAATGAATTGTTTTTGTTGTTGTTGTTAAAGATTTTATTTATTTATTTGACAGAAACACAGAGATCACAAGTAGGCAGAGAGGCAGGCAGAGAGAGAGGGTGAAGCAGACTCCTGCTGAGCAGAGAGCCCAATGCAGGGCTAGATCCCAGGACCCTGAGATCATGACCTGAGCTGAAGGCAGAGGCTTAACCCACTGAGCCACCCAGGTGCCCCAATGAATTGTTTTTGTAAAGGTAACTAACCTTAGTAGGCTTTTTAAAGAGATGGAAAAAGGCAGAAGCATGGAAGTAATTTAAAATATGAAAAGCTGAAATATAATTGTTTTAAAGATACCATCATCTTAGTGTGCCATAATATTCATACAACTTGTAGAATTGTCCCAGTCTAGGGACGCCTGGGTGGCTCAGTGGGTTAAAGCCTCCACCTTCAGCTCAGGTCGTGGTCCCAGAGTCCTGGGATAGAGGCCCACATTGGGCTCTCTGCTCCACAGGGAGCCTGCTTCTTCCTCTCTCTCTCTGCCTGCCTCTCTCCCTACTTGTGATCCCTGTCTGTCAAATAAATAAATTTTTAAAATCCTAAAAAAAAAAAAGAATTGTCCCAGTCTATATCCTAGTATTATTAGCCATTGACTAATATCTGTCCTTCTATAAGATAAGGCTGATGGTAAAATATTAGAAAAAATTAAGATTAAAAAACTCCTATATCTTATATAAAAGCACAGATTAGTAGGTAGAACTTAGTAAATTAAAAGGAACTAGACGTCTTTATAACCTAAATGAGAAACTTTGAAACTCTTTTCAAGTAAATGAGGATAGGTACTAGAAGTTGAAAATTTTCAAATAACATTTACCCAACCAGAAAAACTTTCCAGTAAAATTATAGATGAGCTCAAAGTTACTCCAGAGTCTCAGCTAAGTGGTGTAATCAGTCTAGACGATGCCTCAGATCAATCTTTGACAAGATTCAAAAATATGTGCATTAATATATTTTGCTCACTCTAGACTGAACCATTTACTTTGCCCATTGAAAATACCAACCAACAATATCTTTAAAAAATAAACTTTTAATATATGCTAGAAGTCTTACATCATTATTTGCTAGCAATAGTAGGTAGTTTTCTGGGTTTTTTTTTTTCATTTTTCTGTAAATTTAATGGAAACAATAATGGTAATGGATGAGGCCAAAATTAAAGATAGTTTAATAGAGCAAAGAAAATTTTTTTACTAATCAATCAGTATTTTGTGAGATCCCATTGCATGTAAAGCGGCATATAAGAAATATTTTTAATTATGTATTACTACATCATTCTAAACTATAAATAAACAGAGCATTTGAAGACCTCTTTTATCATAACTGCCTAGCATCCCTTTTCTCATAAGCACATAATCTTATTATTTTCTTTTGGATTCTCTATGTCAAACAGTTAATGTTGGTGTCTTTCCTATATAATTTTTCATATTTTCCTGAGTAATTTCCCAGTGATTACCCAGTGGATATGCTATAGTTCCTGTAAGTTTTGAGAGTAGTAGTAAGTATACTTAATACTCAGAGGAAATGAAAGAGTCCAGTGGAGGGTTGTCTGACAATCTTTATAGTCAGTAATAAACAATTGTAAAAGAGAAATAAGCCAACTTAATTTTAGAAAAAAAAATGAGCCAATAAAAAGTCTCTATTTGACAATTACTTTTTAATGATTTATTTATTTATTTTAGAGAGAGTGAGAGAGCACACGTGTGTGTGTGTGTGCACAAGCAAGCAACAGGAGGGACAGAGAGGGAAACAGACTTCCCACTGAGCAAGGTCTGACAAGGGACTCCATTCCAGGATGCTGAGTTCATGACCTGAGCCAAAATCAAGAGCCAGTCACCTAATCGACTGAAACACCCAGGCACCCAACAATTTGACAATTATACAAAGATTAAAGCTTAACTTAAGAAATGATTTATCAGGGATGCCTGGGTGGCACAGTCAGTTAAGTGCCTTCCTTTGGCTCAGGTCATGACCCCAGGGTTTTAGGATCAAGTCCTACCTCAGGCTCCTTGATCAGTGAGGAGCCTGATTCTCTGTCTGTCTGCTGTTCCACCTGCCTGTACATGCACCCTTTCTCTCCCTCTCTCTCTCTCTCTCACAAATAGATTAATAAAATCTTTTAAAAAAAGAATTTATCAATTTTTAGAAAATAGTTTTTAAAGTTAGTAAATTCATAGAAAGTATGTAGAAAATGATGTGCTGAGAAAATACTTAGGCAAGAGGAAATATATAAAACTTTAAATCAGTGTGAAATTGTAGGACTGAATGGTTGGAGAGAAACAGTAAAATATCTGGTTTGCCTGTGTCATATGAGTGGTACAAATTAAATTCTATGCATAATAAGAAAGTAGGATATTTAGGGCTGAAATTATTGGAGAAGGTTTTTGTCAAAGAGGTGATATTAGACTTGGTTCTCACCAGTTCAGTAGACCTTTGATAGGCAAGGATATAAGAGAATGGTGCTGTAGTCAGAGGTAATAATATTGCAAATACAGAGTGTAGGGCCTGTTTCCGCTACTCATATGAGACAAAGAACCTTGATTTATAAATATGTATGCAATTGTTTGCTCTAGCCTACAAAATTACAAAAGTCCTTAAGGGCAGAAACTATGTTATACAACTTTGCATGCCACAGGGTTTTGCATTTTTACAGGTTAGTCTACAAAACCAAAATCTAATTCACAAAATAATGCTAAATACGAATTTGGTGAGTATATGTGTTCCAGTGTGACACACTTTTTTCTCTTCATGGTTTTTTTTTTTTTTTCTTATCCTTATGAGGCAATCCTTGTCTTGAACCCAGTTTTTATGTCTGCATTCCAACTCTTGGAAAATAAAATGACTGAAAAATATCTAGGCTTATCCAATAATGCTTTTGCTTTATGTTATAAGGGCAAAAACTGGCATCTGGAGCATCTAGAGATGATCCTAATAACTCTGGGCAAAGGAAGCAATTTAAATGTCTTTTTAATTTACCTACTTGAATTAGAAGACAATGAGGTTAGAAAAGAAAAATTGAGCTGTAGTCAAACAGTTTTTTACTGCCTAATCTGTTTAATCCCAAAATGCAGGTGTTTAGGGAAGAATAAAAATGGTAATGGCAAATGTCAAAAATAAAAATGATGGGTTCCTGAGTTAGGCTGTATTTTAGTTTGAAGGGATGCTTTGGCATTATGTAACAGCTATGAATATTTAGTTTTTAAACTGGCATTTCCAATTTTTTAGTTCATATGAACACAAATGTTCAAAGTATTAATTTTATGTTTTGGTTTTTAAAGATTTATTTATTTATTTATTTATTTGAGATAAAGAGAGAGAAAGCACACAAGCAGAGGGCTGAGCAGAGGAGGAGTGAGAGTAAGAGGGAAAGAATCCCAAGCAGACACCCCTCTGACTGTGGAGCCTGACACTGGGTTTCATCTCATCACCCTGATACCATGCCCTGAGCAGAAACCAAGAGTTGGAGTTCAACTCACCTGTCCATCCAGCCACCCCTTACTATTAATTTCCTTTTTAAATTAACCTTCCAGAACAGGGATTTGGGCTGTTGTTGGAGCACTTTTAAATCCAATTAGCTGTTACAACTACCAAAGCAAGGTACTCTGTGAAATGGTTTTGGAACCTGGATCCTCCATAATTATCCTTGAGAACATTATTTGCCAATTCCTGCCCTCACATTCACCAATTTAGGTCTAATTTTTGAAGGCAGATAGAAGCCTCTTTTATTTTTTTTTTAAGATTTTGTTTATTTACTTATTTATTTATTTGAGAGAGTGAAAGACAGAGAGAGGGTGTGTAACACAGGAACAGGGCAGAGGGAGAGGGAGAGGGAGTGGGAAAAGCAGACTCCCCTGTTGAGCAGGAAGCCCACTGCGGGTCTGGATCCCAAGACTCTGGAATCATGGACCTGAACGGAAAGCAGACTTGACTGATTGAGCCACCCAGGCTCCCCTAGAAGACTCTTTTAGAGTAGAAATCCACTGAAGGATGGGTTAAACTATGGTGAGGTTAAGGAGGCATTCTCCTTAGACATAAAATATAAAGAGAACCCCATCACTCAGTAATGAAAATAAACACTTAATGCACTATTTTAAAATACCTAAATTAATGTAAGAAAAAGTCTTTGATGAACAAAATATCAAAATTAAAACCAAAACAAAACAAACAAAAAACCCCAACAGGATCCTACCCGGCACTTGCATTACTCACTTCAATTGCCTCACCCTAATCTGAATTTTTGGTTCATCCTTAAATTGTGTGTCTTAATTGCCTGCTTAGTGCTTAGTGTTTAGTCCAGGCTCTGAGTCCTAAACACTTTTTCATATGGCACCTTCCTGAGACCCTTCACTAAATGCCACCTTTGGATTCAAAACTGATTGTATCAGCACTTTTCCTCTAGATAGACCTTTGTTATTACAAACTTCATTCAAGGTACCATTCTTGGTGCAAGTGAGATAACTGTGTTCTTCAGGTGTCTGTACCTTCAAGATCTTCTGCTCTTCCAGCT
The DNA here is from genome assembly GCF_009829155.1 of Mustela erminea. NCBI lineage: Eukaryota > Metazoa > Chordata > Mammalia > Carnivora > Mustelidae > Mustela > Mustela erminea. The sequence continues at coordinate 67,678,667 of NC_045635.1, read as the reverse complement.
CACAGTTTTCTTTTGATTCTCCACCTGCAGGAGACTCACCATTTTAGCACCCTCCCCAGCCAGTACCGCAGTTCTGTTTTGGTGGAGAGTTTCCACAGCCAGCGAAACAACTCCAGTCTTTTCTACTTTCGGAGCTAATGCTTTCTTCAGCTCATTTTCATCCTCCTGCCACAAGCAGAATGCAAAGACTGGAGCCTAGACTCAACCTGGTTTCAAAAACAAGTTCCCCCTGGAAGTAAGTAAAAGTGGAGGTTTTGGAGATTGTGGAGAAAACAACTGCAGTGACTTTCGCCTGTCATTACAACATTAAAAAAAAAAAAAATCAAGACAACTCTGGCTTCCCCGCCGGTCTTAAACTTGAATATTTTACATTTATCAAGTCCGCGTGCTCCTCCACCACATAAGCGGTCTGAAAAGCCAGCGTTAAGAGGGCTTTTGGCCAAGTCCGTGGGCCACGCCCCCTGGGCAGATCAGCTTCCCTTATTGGCCTGACAGCCTGTCACTCAAATCTGGCTCCCACTCGGGCTATCCATTCATGTAGTTTGGTTGCGTCTTGGTATATTTAATGTTGCCAATAACGAGAGGTTTTTTTTTTGTTTTTTTTTTGTTTTTTTTTTTAGCCGAGTACAGGTCGTGCCGCAGTTAGTTCATTGAAAACTCAGTTGCTGCCTGAGCGCTTGGACGGAGACTGCTTTCGGCTTTTTTTTTCCTGCTGATTGTTAAGATCTCCTATAGAGAGCTGCAACAATGCCCAAAAGAAAGGTAAGTGAAATGGGAAACTAGAAAGGGAATTAGCGACTGAAATACATATTTCCTAATCCGCAGATATTTTTTAAAAAGCATTTGGGCTTCTACTTAGATTTTGTGATATGCCAAATAGAAGGGGAAGGAAGGGCAAAAAAGATCGGTGTAAGATTTAGGATGGTCTTGCATGCAACTAGTAGTTCGCTTTCGGCTTGTTTTGTTTAAGGGAAATAAATCGTTTAAGAGGTGTCTCCATGCTGAATTATAAACAGCCATAGCGCTGTGCTGTCGCTTCCTACCCCATCCCCCTTCCTCTGCTTACCCTATTGGAGAACGCTTCTCTCAGCCACACTTCCAGGCACCAGTTTCCTCCTCAGCCTCCGGCTCTTCTCTGGGAACCGTCCCATTTGGGGTAACTTAAGCCGCGGCTTCCTCCAGTATTTGCCTTTGTTCTTCCCGTTTTCTTTTTCCTTTTTTTTTCCCCCCCTTCCCTCCACTTCTTGTCAGGCCAGATGGCTACGCAGTGGTAATCCTGTGCCATTAGGCGGCGCAAACTTCAAACTGTCCTAGAGAAAGAAGGCAGAGATTCACCTCTGCACTTTAGCAACTTCAGGGCTAAGACACCTGGACTTAACCAAACTCTCTGGGTAAAGATGGAGAGATGGCAAGAGAACTGAGTAAGATAAACTATTGCTGATGTTGAGGTAGCATGGATTTGTTCCCTTTTAGAAATGCAGAATTGATCTGAGCTATTCCAGACTGCAGGTAGTCTGCAAACCCTCACTTCAAATGTTGTGACTCTTCTCTTGGAGAGGAGATAAATTCACACCTGGTGTTTGTTCGCGTGTTTGTTCATTGTTTTTTGGGAGGGATCTCTTAGGAGTGAAATCGAATGCTGTTTCATTGCTTGATAGATAAAATTGTAAAACACTGTGCTGATGTAAAACATTGTGACTTTTTTTTTTTTTAAGATTTTGTATTTATTTATTTGAAAGAGAGAGATCGCAAGTAGGCAGAGAGACAGGCAGAGAGAGAGGAGGAAGCAGGCTCCCTGCTGAGCAGAGAGCCCGATGCAGCGCTCCATCACAGGACCTTGGGATCATGACCTGAGCCGAAGGCAGAGGCTTTAACCCACTGAGTCACCCAGTGACTGTTTTGATATTATTCCTATTTATCCATCTACCTTCCCTATTTCTAGAACATAGAAGTAAGATCGAAATTCCCCTGTACTCTGGGGCTATATGAATCGTGTAATAGCTTGACAGTTCCCAGGCTGAAGGGCTGCTCAGATACAGAAAGCAATGGTTTTTAATAGCCATCCCCATTCCTGAGATTCCCGCCGCTGAGTTTTTCTAGGCTTGTGCAACGGGTCCTGCTATTTTACCGAGCTGAGAGCAACCTTGTAGCAGGTAGTGGTGGCAAGTTTTAAAATCCCTGGCCAACTCCTCAGAATAATGCATTGACACTGCAAAGGTTCTTTCCAAAATAAGAAAAAGAAAGAAAGAGAGGCAGAAAACAAAAAGAGAGAAAGAAAAGAAAAGAGAAAAGAAAAAGAGGAAGGAAAAGAAAAAGAAAAAGAAAGAAAGAAAGAGAGAGAGAGAAAGGAGACAGAGAAGAAAAAGACATTGAAGCATTGTTGGGGTTGTAGTTCTTGTATGGAAAACTTGGAAAGAATAGTCCAGTCTGTAGGGAGGGTCCAATAGGTACAAGTGCATATAAAACATAAGGCAAAACAGGGAAATTGCATGAAGCTCTGACTTCATTCTGCGCCCCCCCACGTTTTTGTTTGTTTTGTTTTTGGTTTTTGTTTTTTGTGTTTTTCTTTAACACTGGCTATAGCAGGTGGATTTTAAAATTTAAAAGGTTTGCTTTTAGGAGATGCAATTTATACAAAAGGATGGAATTGACTATCACTTGTGTAAACTTAGGTCTTGAGAATATATTTGCATCTTGGTGCACATTTGCACATTAGTGGAGAGCAGTATGTAGCATGCTACTAGGAAGTAACATGTGGCGACTTGAGACAGAATCCAGGAAAAAAGTCGTAAGTGGTTATGTTACAACTGTAATCCATGCAATATTTTCTGATCTGTGTGTTTATATCAATGATCTTATTCCTGTGTGGTTTTCTCGTCTGTATAAGGCTGCGGGTCAAGGTGACATGAGGCAGGAGGTGAGTTTTTTGTTGTTGTTTAGTTTTAGAATCTGTTGGAAAAAATCCACTTGCTTTGTGAATTTGAGACACATAAATAGCTAAAAAATTGACGCTGGTCTGTATATTTGTACCATATGAGTACCAATATGGTATGCCAGTGAGCTCTTTCAGAAGTATAGCAGGTATTGAAAATTCCAAACTTCTTGAAATTTAGGACCTTATGCTTAAGATCTGGAGAGAGCTGTTCTTTTTTTTTTTTTTTTAAAGATTTTATTTATTTATTTGACAGAGAGAAATCACAAGTAGGCAGAGAGGCAGGCAGAGAGAGAGAGAGGAGGAAGCAGGCTCCCTGCTGAGCAGAGAGCCCGATGCGGGACTCGATCCCAGGACCCTGAGATCATGACCTGAGCCGAAGGCAGAGGCTTAACCCACTGAGCCACCCGGGCGTCCCTGTTCTTTTTAAGAGACAAAAAAATGTTTTGTCAGTTTGCAAGAAGGGGCTATATTTCTATTTCCTTGTTATTAGCCATTGCATTCATTTAGCTTAGTAATTGAAGTTTAATTTGGGATTTTTGATTCCTTATCTATATAAAGGGTCCAGGGGAAGGAAAATAAAAATTTATATATATACAAATTTATATATATATTTTCCATCTACCTTCCCTATTTCTAGAACATAGAAGTAAGATCGAAATTCCCCTGTACTCTGGGGCTATATGAATCATGTAATAGCTTGATAGTTCCCAGGCTGAAGGGCTGCTCAGATACAGAAAGCAATGGTTTTTAATAGCCATCCCCATTCCTGAGATTCCCGCCGCTGAGTTTTTCTAGGCTTGTGCAATGGGTATATATATATATATATATATATATATATATATATATATTTATTTATTTATATATTTTCTACTCAAGTTCATAAATTCTTCTTTAAAAACAATGTTCATGTAGTGTTACACTAAATATTTTCACAATATAAATAACTCATTTTGTGTATCCATAATTCTATTAACTAATTATTATTATTATTATTATTTTACTTATAGCCAAAGAGAAGATCAGCCAGACTGTCTGCTGTAAGTGGTCTTTAAAAGAAAGCTTCCCATGTATTGTAAAATGTAATTTTAAAATTCAGGGAATTCTGGACAATACTAGTTATTTTATACAGATTTATCTTGGATTCTTAGTAAAATCTTTCTCACCAAGGAAATGTTGTTGTCCCCCCCACCAAGTGCTCAGTCTGAACTATGCTCATTTATTTAAATTAAGAGGTTGGATTTCATGATTAGTGATCTTTCTTCAGTTATGATTTCCTCCTTCCCCTTCATGACTTGTGTTTTTTGATGCAGATGCCCATGCCCATTACACCAGAGTTGAAGCCCAAAAGAACATCAACTCCAAAGGTAAATATTTAACATGGAATGTTGAGAGAAAATTGCTTTACTTCAGAAATATTTTTTTTTGGAAAGGCATGCAGTTAATCATTTTACTTTCTTTGTTTTCTGTTTAGTTAGTAATATATTACATTATACCATATGGTATATGTAAGCTTTTTGAGTAAGGGATATTTGTTCATGTTCTGTGATTGTCCACTGCATTTGGGTATTTTCATTAAGAAGAAGCAAAACAAAATTTTAGTTGGGTAGACCTATAAAATGTACATGCCTTTGACATCATATAGTCACAACACCAATGTTTCTGGAAAACAAAAAGTGAAAACTGTAGTAACCAAAGTAATAATAGTAGTAACTAATATTTATATAGTACTTTACAGTTTGCAAAGTGTTTTCACATACATTATTTTTAAATGAATACAATTGATTTCATATAGAATTATATACTCTGATGTTGTGGCTAACAACACTAGAAATAAAAATAGCCTCAATATTAAATTCAGTTTTCACTTTATATTTGTATTTATTTACTTGTGTGTTATCCTGTGTAAATATAATACAATTAATTTTTAATATTGCTTTACTGAGGTATAGTTAATACTTTAAAGATTGGTTAAAAATCATAAACCTTAAAGCTAGGGGGGACATTAAAATCATCAAATCCAATTGTGATTGGAGAAACTGTAAATTATAGTCCTATTTATAAAAGGTTTTGAATTCTTTTATTTTTTTATTATTTTTTTTTTGAAGGTCAAGCAAAGTTTTATTTTGCGCCAAGCATCAAGAATCAAACCGACCCTCAAACAGACCGTTCAGGGCCACCCCTTACAGAGAGGGTGACCGCTCCCAGCCTCACAGACTAACTTTTATAGAGCAAAGGCCATGTGGTTGGGCCTGGCCACACACAGGTGGCCAATGAGATTGTAACACACAGAGAAAGCTGCACAGTCTTGCTAGGTCCCACACGGGTGGCCAATTGAATTACAATTTACCCCATAGTAGCTATATTTTTTTTAATTTATTTATTTATTTTTTATTTCCAGCATAACAGTATTCATTATTTTTGCACCACACCCCGTGCTCCATGCAATCCGTGCCCTCTATAATACCCACCACCTGGTACCCCAACCTCCCACCCCCCGTCCCTTCAAAACCCTTAGATTGTTTTTCAGAGTCCATAGTCTCTCATGGTTCACCTCCCCTTCCAATTTCCCCCAACTCCCTTCTCCACTCTAAGTCCCCATGTCCTCCATGCTATTTGTTATGCTCCACAAATAAGTGAAACCATATGATAATTGACTCTCTCTGCTTGACTTATTTCACTCAGCATAATCTCTTTCCAGTCCCGTACATGTTGCTACAAAAGTTGGGTATTCATCCTTTCTGATGGAGGCATAATACTCTATCCCCAGGGGTACAGGTCTGTGAATCACCAGGTTTACACACTTCACAGCACTCACCAAAGCACATACCCTCCCCAATGTCCATAATCCCACCTCCTTCTCCCAAACCCCCTCCCCCCAGCAACCCTCAGTTTGTTTTGTGAGATTAAAAGTCACTTATGGTTTGTCTCCCTCCCAATCCCATCTTGTTTCATTTATTCTTCTCCTACCCACTTAAGCCCCCATGTTGCATCACCACTTCCTCATATCAGGGAGATCATATGATAGTTGTCTTTCTCTGCTTGACTTATTTTGCTAAGCATGATACGCTCTAGTTCCATCCATGTTGTCGCAAATGGCAAGATTTCATTTCTTTTGATGGCTGCATAGTATTCCATTGTGTATATATACCACATCTTCTTGATCCATTCATCTGTTGATGGACATCTAGGTTCTTTCCATAGTTTGGCTATTGTGGACATTGCTGCTATAAACATTCGGGTGCATGTGCCCCTTTGGATCACTACGTTTGTATCCTTAGGGTAAATACCCAATAGTGCAATTGCTGGGTCATAGGGCAGTTCTATTTTCAACATTTTGAGGAACCTCCATGCTGTTTTCCAGAGTGGCTGCACCAGCTTGCATTCCCACCAACAGTGTAGGAGGGTTCCCCTTTCTCCGCATCCTCGCCAGCATCTGTCATTTCCTGACTTGTTGATTTTAGCCATTCTGACTGGTGTGAGGTGATATCTCATTGTGGTTTTGATTTGTATTTCCCTGATGCCGAGTGATATGGAGCACTTTTTCATGTGTCTGTTGGCCATCTGGATGTCTTCTTTGCAGAAATGTCTGTTCATGTCCTCTGCCCATTTCTTGATTGGATTATTTGTTCTTTGGGTGTTGAGTTTGCTAAGTTCTTTATAGATTCTGGACACTAGTCCTTTATCTGATATGTCATTTGCAAATATCTTCTCCCATTCTGTCAGTTGTCTTTTGATTTTGTTAACTGTTTCCTTTGCTGTGCAAAAGCTTTTGATCTTGATGAAATCCCAATAGTTCATTTTTGCCCTTGCTTCCCTTGCCTTTTGCGTTGTTCCTAGGAAGATGTTGCTGCGGTTGAGGTCAAAGAGGTTGCTGCCTGTGTTCTCCTCAAGGATTTTGATGGATTCCTTTCGCACATTGAGGTCCTTCATCCATTTTGAGTCTATTTTTGTGTGTGGTGTAAGGAAATGGTCCAATTTCATTTTTCTGCATGTGGCTGTCCAATTTTCCCAGCACCATTTATTGAAGAGGCTGTCTTTTTGCCATTGGACATTCTTTCCCGCTTTGTCGAAGATTAGTTGACCATAGAGTTGAGGGTCTATTTCTGGGCTCTCTATTCTGTTCCATTGATCTATGTGTCTGTTTTTGTGCCAGTACCATGCTGTCTTGATGACGACAGCTTTGTAATAGAGCTTGAAGTCCGGAATTGTGATGCCACCAACGTTGGCTTTCTTTTTCAATATCCCTTTGGCTATTCGAGGTCTTTTCTGGTTCCATATAAATTTTAGCATTATTTGTTCCATTTCGTTGAAAAAGATGGATGGTACTTTGATAGGAATTGCATTAAATGTGTAGATTGCTTTAGGTAGCATAGACATTTTCACAATATTTATTCTTCCAATCCAGGAACATGGAACATTTTTCCATTTCTTTGTGTCTTCCTCAATTTCTTTCATGAGTACTTTATAGTTTCCTGAGTATAGATTCTGTGTCTCTTTGGTTAGGTTTATTCCTAGGTATCTTATGGTTTTGGGTGCAATTGTAAATGGGATTGACTCCTTAATTTCTCTTTCTTCTGTCTTGCTGTTGGTGTAGAGAAATGCAACTGATTTCTGTGCATTGATTTTATATCCTGACACTTTACTGAATTCCTGTATAAGTTCTAGCAGTTTTGGAGTGGAGTCTTTTGGGTTTTCCACATATAGTATCATATCATCTGCGAAGAGTGATAATTTGACTTCTTCTTTGCCAATTTGGATGCCTTTAATTTCCTTTTGTTGTCTGATTGCTGAGGCTAGGACCTCTAGTACTATGTTGAATAGCAGTGGTGATAATGGACATCCCTGCCGTGTTCCTGACCTTAGCGGAAAAGCTTTCAGTTTTTCTCCATTGAGAATGATATTTGCGGTGGGTTTTTCATAGATGGCTTTGATGATATTGAGGTATGTGCCCTCTATCCCTACCCTTTGAAGAGTTTTGATCAGGAAGGGATGCTGTACTTTGTCAAATGCTTTTTCAGCATCTATTGAGAGTATCATATGGTTCTTGTTCTTTCTTTTATTGATGTGTTGTATCACATTGACTGATTTGCGGATGTTGAACCAACCTTGCAGCCCTGGAATAAATCCCACTTGGTCGTGGTGAATAATCTTTTTAATGTACTGTTGAATCCTATTGGCTAGTATTTTGTTGAGTATTTTCGCATCTGTGTTCATCAAGGATATCGGTCTATAGCTCTCTTTTTTGGTGGGATCCTTGTCTGGTTTTAGGATCAAGGTGATGCTGGCCTCATAAAATGAGTTTGGAAGTTTTCCTTCCATTTCTATTTTTTGGAACAGTTTCAGGAGAATAGGAATTAGTTCTTCTTTAAATGTTTGGTAGAATTCCCCCGGGAAGCCGTCTGGCCCTGGGCTTTTATTTGTTTGGAGATTTTTAATGACTGTTTCAATCTCCTTACTGGTTATGGGTCTGTTCAGGCTTTCTATTTCTTCCTGGTTCAGTTGTGGTAGATTATATGTTTCTAGGAATGCATCCATTTCTTCCAGATTGTCAAATTTATTGGCGTAGAGTTGCTCATAGTATGTTCTTATAATAGTTTGTATTTCTTTGGTGTTAGTTGTGATCTCTCCTCTTTCATTCATGATTTTATTTATTTGGGTCCTTTCTCTTTTCTTTTTGATAAGTCGGGCCAGGGGTTTATCAATTTTATTAATTCTTTCAAAGAACCAGCTCCTAGTTTCGTTGATTTGTTCTATTGTTTTTTTGGTTTCTATTTCATTGATTTCTGCTCTGATCTTTATGATTTCTCTTCTCCTGCTGGGCTTAGGGTTTCTTTCTTGTTCTTTCTCCAGCTCCTTTAGGTGTAGGGTTAGGTTGTGTACCTGAGACCTTTCTTGTTTCTTGAGAAAGGCTTGTACCGCTATATATTTTCATCTCAGGACTGCCTTTGTTGTGTCCCATAGATTTTGAACCGTTGTATTTTCATTATCATTTGTTTCCATGATTTTTTTCAATTCTTCTTTAATTTCCCGGTTGACCCATTCATTCTTTAGAAGGATGCTGTTTAGTCTCCATGTATTTGGGTTCTTTCCAAACTTCCTTTTGTGGTTGAGTTCTAGCTTTAGAGCATTGTGGTCTGAAAATAAGCAGGGAATGATCCCAATCTTTTGATACCGGTTGAGTCCTGATTTAGGACCGAGGATGTGATCTATTCTGGAGAATGTTCCATGTGCACTAGAGAAGAATGTGTATTCTGTTGCTTTGGGATGAAATATTCTGAATATATCTGTGATGTCCATCTGGTCCAGTGTGTCGTTTAAGGCCTTTATTTCCTTGCTGATCTTTTGCTTGGATGATCTGTCCATTTCAGTGAGGGGAGTGTTAAAGTCCCCTACTATTATTGTATTATTGTTGATGTGTTTCTTTGATTTTGTTATTAATTGGTTTATATAGTTGGCTGCTCCCACGTTGGGGGCATAGATATTTAAAATTGTTAAATCTTCTTGTTGGACAGACCCTTTGAGTATGATATAGTGTCCTTCCTCATCTCTTATTATAGTCTTTGGCTTAAAATCTAATTGATCTGATATAAGGATTGCCACTCCTGCTTTCTTCTGATGTCCATTAGCATGGTAAATTCTTTTCCACCCCCTCACTTTAAATCTGGAGGTGTCTTCGGGCTTAAAATGAGTTTCTTGGAGGCAACATATAGATGGGTTTTGTTTTTTTATCCATTCTGATACCCTGTGTCTTTTGACAGGGGCATTTAGCCCATTAACATTCAGGGTAACTATTGAGAGATATGAATTTAGTGCCATTGTATTGCCTGTAAGTTGACTGTTACTGTATATGGTCTCTGTTCCTTTCTGATCTACCACTTGTAGGCTCTCTCTTTGCTTAGAGGACCCCTTTCAATATTTCCTGTAGAGCTGGTTTGGTATTTGCAAATTCTTTCAGTTTTTGTTTGTCCTGGAAGCTTTTAATCTCTCCTTCTATTTTCAATGATAGCCTAGCTGGATATAGTATTCTTGGCTGCATGTTTTTCTCGTTTAGTGCTCTGAAAATATCATGCCAGCTCTTTCTGGCCTGCCAGGTCTCTGTGGATAAGTCAGCTGACAATCTAATATTTTTACCATTGTATGTTACAGACTTCTTTTCCCGGGCTGCTTTCAGGATTTTCTCTTTGTCACTGAGACTTGTAAATTTTACTATTAGGTGACGGGGTGTGGGCCTATTCCTATTGATTTTGAGGGGCGTTCTCTGAACCTCCTGAATTTTGATGCTCGTTCCCTTTGCCATATTGGGGAAATTCTCCCCAATAATTCTCTCCAGTATACCTTCTGCTCCCCTCTCTCTTTCTTCTTCTTCTGGAATCCCAATTATTCTAATGTTGTTTCGTCTTATGGTGTCACTTATCTCTCGAATTCTCCCCTCGTGGTCCAGTAGCTGTTTGTCCCTCTTTTGCTCAGCTTCTTTATTCTCTGTCATTTGGTCTTCTATATGACTAATTCTTTCTTCTGCCTCATTTATCCTAGCAGTGAGAGCCTCCATTTTTGATTGCACTTCATTAATAGCTTTTTTTATTTCAACTTGGTTAGATTTTAGTTCTTTTATTTCTCCAGAAAGGGCTTTTATATCTCTCGAGAGGGTTTCTCTAATATCTTCCATGCCTTTTTCGAGCCCGGCTAGAACCTTGAGATTTGTCATTCTGAACTCTAGATCTGACATATTACCAATTTCTGTATTGATTAGGTCCCTAGCCTTCGGTACTGCCTCTTGTTCTTTTTTTTGTGTTGAATTTTTCCGTCTTGTCATTTTGTCCAGATAAGAGTATATGAAGGGGCAAGTAAAATACTAAAAGGGTGGCAACAACCCCAGGAAAAAATGCTTTAACCAAATTAGAAGAGATCCAAAATCGTGAGGGGGGAGAAAGGGGATAAAAAGAGGTTCAAAAAGGAAGAAAGAAAAAAAAAGAAAAAAGAAAAAAAAAAGAAAAAAGAAAAGAATTTAAAAAAAAAGGAAAACACCTAAGAAAAATGTAAAAAAGAAAAAATATATATACTAGATAAACTAGTAAAAAATCGTTAAAAAAAAAAAAAAGGTAACAGTTAAAAAAAAAAAAAAAATTTTACCCGAAGGCGAGAAAAAAAAAAAAAAAAAAGAAAAAGAAAAAAATTAAATTAACTGCAAGACTAAAAAAAAATCACAGGGAAAAAGCCTTGAGTTCCGTGCTTGGCTTTCTCCTCCTCTGGAATTCTGCTGCTCTCCTTGGTATTGAAACCGCACTCCTTGGTAGGTGAACTTGGTCTCGGCTGGATTTCTTGTTGATCTTCTGGGGGAGGGGCCTGTTGTAGTGATTCTCAAGTGTCTTTGCCCCAGGCGGAATTACACCGCCCTTACCCGGGGCCGGGGTGAGTAATCCGCTCGGGTTTGCTTTCAGGAGCTTTTGTTCCCTGAGTGCTTTCCGTAGAGTTCTGGAGGACGGGAATACAAATGGCGGCCTCCTGGTCTCCGGCCCGGAGGAGCCGAGAACCCAGGGCCGCACTCCTCAGTGCGCCCTCAGAGAACAGCGCCCAGTTACTCCCCTCTGCCTGACCTCCGGCCGCGCTCCGAGCTCACCGAGCCTGCGACCGGTTCAAGGTAACACCGAGCTGTGAGCTTACTGTCGGCTCTGTCTCTGTAGCCGGCTTTCCCGTTCCAATACCCGCAAGCTCTGCGACACTCAGACACCCCCGATCCTTCTGTGACCCTGCGGGACCTGAGGCCACGCTGAACCCGCGTGGGCTTCGCCCCGGTTTAGCCTCTGGAGCGATGTCCCTCAGCGGAACAGACTTTTAAAAGTCCTGATTTTGTGCGCCGTTGCTCTGCCGCTTGCCGGGAGCCGGCCCCTCCCCCCGGGGTCTATCTTCCCGTCGCTTTGGATTCACTTCTCCGGCGGTCCTACCTTTCAGAAAGTGGTTGTTTTTCTGTTTCCAGAATTGCTGCTCTTCTTCTCTTCGATCTGCCGATGGATTTTCAGGTGTTTGCAATCTTTAGATAAGCTATCTAGCTGATCTCCGGCTAGCTGAAGCAGTCTCAGCCTGCTACTTCTCCGCCATCTTGACTCCTCCTTCAATTCTTTTATTAAAGAACTGCTAAAACTAGGGCAAATGAAGTTTTAACAACAATAAGTGGACAACAGAAGAGAAAGGCTTTTAATTTTTTTCTCTATTTTACATTTGAAGGTCACTATTCTATAAAATTAGGTATCCAATTTATAGGTTATTAGGAAAGTTCAGGCACCTGGGTGGCTAAGTGTCTGCCTTGGGCTAAGGTCATGATCTAAGGGTCCTAGAATTGAGCTCCCTGCTCAGTGGGGTAGTCTGCTTCTCCCTTTCCTTCTGCCCCTTCCCCCCCACCCATGATCTCTCTCTATCTCAAATAAATAAATGAAATAGTTTATAAAAAGATATTAAACACTTTATGTCCTTCAAAAATAGAAGATAATGCTACAATAAAACAAATACTGTATGATCATGGATTTTAAAATGCATTAACCTACTTGGCTCTCAGTTTCTCATGTGTTAAAATAGTAATAATATACCTATATTATATTTTATATTTCTAAAGCAATTTCACATGTGTTTTGTCATTTGCTCCTTATAATACCCCTATGAGTTGGGTGTTATTACCCTTCTTTACATATAAAAGACATGCACAACGAGATTTATACTTGTGCTCAAGATCACATCAAATAAGTCACAGATCCAGATTTCAAGCACAATTTTTCTGGCCCTTAATCTAGTGCTTTTTACACACAAAGGCAAAGAGATTTCTTGGTCATGATTTCATGATTCAAGTCATTTCAAACTTGTAGATACATATACTGAGTCAGCTCTTCTTTAGGTTATCTCTTTCAAATATATCTAAAGTGATGCTCTTGCTAACATAGTATTTCTCTGAATTATTACCACTGGAAGCTTTGCTATCAATAAAACCCTGTTGCTAATTATGAGACATGACAGATAAACTCCCCCTCTTGTCAAAAAGAGTTAATTTATCAAAGTCTTAATCTGTTGCAGTTAGCTCTGAGTGACCACTGGTCAGTATTCTAACCTGTTGCTTCTCATCTAAAAGAAAGTTTATTTAATTTATACAAAAAGAATATTATTCATTTAGAAGAATTATTTTACTTAATTATATGAGAGAGAGCAAAAACAGGGACAGTGGAGGATGGGGTGGGGACAGGGAGCCAAAGGGTAAGGAAGAGGGGCAAGCAAACTCCGTGCTGAGTGTGGAGCCCTACACAACGCTCACTCCCAGGACCCTGAGATCATCACCTGAGCCGAAACCAAGAATCCCACACTTAATCCACTGAGCCACCCAGGTGTCCCAGAACATTATTCATTTTTAATGCTGTTTTAGGTTTAGGATGAAACTAAAAGTGTCAAGTCATATTTTTGTTGATATTAAGTTTATAAGGGTATTTTAAAGCTTTTTGTAAATCATTACAGCAGCTGATAAAATAACTTGGGCCATTTATTTAACATATCAGTTAAGTTGTATATTTGTTTTTATTATTTTGTGTTGCTGGACAGAAAATGAAGACAAAAAATGATATAGTGGAAAAAAATACAGATGCAGGTGCCAAAGCAATAGCTGAAAAGAAGCAAGAAGTTATTAAAGGAGAATGTAATGCTGAAAATGGAGAAGCCAAAATTATGGAGGTATTTTATAATATTAATAGATTTATCCATTTGAAAGTTTTAACAATGGGTGCTACTGAGAAAATCTTATTTGCCTTGTATTTTAAAAGTTGAGAAACATTAAATGAGTAGGGGGTCTATAGTGTCTTATCCCATTCTAGTTGCTATAACAAATACCACAGACCAAGTGACTTAAAACAACAGAAATTTATTTCTTATAGCTCTGGAGCTGGGGAAGATCTGGGGCAAGATCAAAGCACCAGCATTTTTTGAAAAAATAATAAATGAAAAAAAGAAGTACAAAGGAGGCTAGATACTATTTTCCTCTAGAGCTAAAGCTTTGCAGTATTCTATGATCAGTAAACTTGACATGAGCAAATTGTTTGTGCTGGTCTTCTGGGGGAGGGGCCTCTTGCACTGATTCTCATGTGGACTTGCCCTAGGTGAATATGCACCTCCAGTGCACAGGGAGACAGGACTTGGTGTAAGTAGCTCTGGACTGTTTTGGTGGCACTGTTTTGCTCCCTGAAGTCTTTCATCACTGAGGGATGAATATGGTGGTGCCATATTCTCTAGCCATGGAGCTGAAAATTCACATTCCCAGCACTTGAGTTGATTGCTCATAAGAGAAATCAATCATCTTTCCCTGGTTTCTGTCAGAACCTTGTGTTTACCCTGCCTATGTCTGAGTGAATGAGTTTGTTTGTTTTGTTTTGTTTTTATCTCAGGCATGAGAATGAGTTTCAAAATTCTAACTTTAGGGACTCCCATAGTGTAGACCCCTGCTGTTCCTCCCAGATAGAGTATTGCCACACTTCTGCCTTTTGTCAGACTTGGCCCAAGAAAGTGGTCACATGACTGCACAGTGGTTCAGAATTTATGGCAATGCAGAGCAGATACCTGGCACCTAGACTCACTGTTCTCAGCCAGCTTCCCTGTTCCTATGCCTGGGAATAGTGCAGTGTTTAGGATGACCCATTCTTCTTGAGATCCAGGGGATCTTCAGACCACAGTATAACACCCGAAATTCTGCCCTGCTCTTCTACCTGGGCACATTTAAGCCAGGCACATCCTCCATTATAGCATACTTCCAAACATTCTGATTTTGCTCTCTGCTGCTTTAATACTATCCAGTAGCCTCCTTAAGCAGGCTCCCCTCACCTCTCCCATATCCACAGCTATATCACACCAGACTCAAGTCCCTGCACCTCCTACCTTCTAAAAGTTGTTCACTTTATTACTTGTAGACTTGCAGTATTTGTCCTCAGATCTCTGATTGATCTCTCAGGTGTTCAGAATGATTTGATAACTATCTAGCCTTATTTGGGTGATGAGACAAACTTAGGGTCATCCCTACTCCTGTGCTATCTTACCTACTTCCTCTGTCTTGTTGCTTTAAGAATTTTTCTTTTATCACCTTATTTTGTAAGTTTGACTACAATATGTCTTGGTGTTGGCCTCTTTTTTTTTTTTTTTTTTTTTTTTAATCTTCATGGGAGTTCCCTGTGTGTCCTGGATTTGGATGTGTGTTTCCTTCCCCAGATTAGGAAAGTTTTCAGCTATAATTTCCTCAGATAAACCTCCTGCCCCCTTCTGGCTCCCTTGTTCTTCTGGGATTCATATGACATGAATGTTATTTTGTTTGATGGAGTTGCTATGTTCCCTAAGTCTACTCCCATGTTCCAATCTTTTTTCTGTATCTCTTCTGTTCAGCTTCATTATTTTCTATAATTCTATTTTCTGTATCATTTATTTGTTCTTCTGCTTCTCCTATATGTGTGGTCATTACATCAAGTTAGTTTTAAATCTCAGTTGCTGCATTTTTCATTTCAGTCTGATTGTTTTTTTAGCTCTTTTATATCTCTGGTAATGGTCTCCCTGATGTCTTCCACGCTTTTTTCAAGCCCAGCTAGTATCCTTATGATTGTTGCTTTAAATCCCAAATCAGGTGTATTATTCACATGTGTTTCTGTTAGAGCCTTGGCTTTAACATTTTCTTGTTCTTTCTTTTAGAGTGCATTCCTTTCTTGGCATTTTGTCTAGGTCTCTGTCTTCTTCTCTGTATTAGGAAAGCCTGTTGTGTTTCCTGCTCCTGACAGTAATGGCTTTATGAAGAAGAGGTCATATAGTATTCAGGGCCTGGCCCTTCCAGAAGTGTCTCTTGTGTGTGCTGTGTGCACTCTGCTTCTGTGTTTTGGCTGCCCCATCCACAGATCGGTAGTCTGCAGAGGTTCTCCTTGCCTGCAGTGGGCATTGTTTGGACCTTGGCCGGAGTGTGGTGAATTTTAACTATGTATGTACAGGTCTGCTTGTTAAAAGAGATTTGATACTAATTCCACTAGAGATGAAGTTTTGAAGAATTCTATGTTCAGTAGATGCGGTGCATGCAGGGTTTTGTGCTAGTCTTCTGAGGAAGGGGCCTGCTGTGCTGATACTTAGACACACTTGCCTGAGAAAAGCAGTACCAGCAGAGCATGGCGAGGGCAGGTCTTGGGGTAAGCATGTTAAACAGTCAATGGAGTTTTTCTGATTTCTATGATCAGTTTATGTTGAGGAACAAAGGAGGGAAATGGTGCCGTCCTGCTCCTTTGTCCCTGGGTACCTCTAAAACTCTAGTCTTTGAGCCCCATTGGTTTAAAAGCTCACAGAAATCAGCCCCCCCTCATTTTTCCAGCCAGTGGCTTTGGGGAAGCATTCTCCTTCTGTGTTTCCCTGTGCACACCACTCTCTCTCACCTTTCTCTATGACCAGGGCTCCCTTCCTTCCATAGCACCTACTATCTATTTCTCCCTAAAACCGTGTGTCCGCATATCCTGGCTTTTCCATTTGGCCTCTTCTTTGCTTCTATTTGTGCAGTTTGTTTTATCAATCCTCACATCGATTTCTTGGGTATTCAAAATGATTGATAGTTATCTAGCTATGCTTGGGGGACAAGGCAAACCTAAGGTCCTCTTAGTACACTGCCATCTTAGTTCTTCCCCCACAGTCTACCCGATAAAAGAATTTCCAAGTAACTTTTTTTAGAGAAAACTTAAATCTCACTATTATGGAAACAAAATATTATTTCCTCAAGGAATGCATTTTGTTTTCTCATTGAGAATTGGTGTTATAGAATATATGTCATTTTTCTGTATTTACTGTTTCCCATATTTGTAATGAAAATTCTGTATGTGAATATATTTTCCTGAATTTATTGCTTGAAATATCTAGTTATACATGTTTATGTGAAGATATTTTATTTTTTTAATATTTTATTTATTTATTTGACAGAGAGAGAGAGAGAGCACAAGTAGAGGGAGTGGCAGACAGAGGGAGAGGGAGAAGCAGGCTCCCTGTTGAGCAAGGAGCCTGGCGTGGGGCTCAATCACAGGACACGGGATCATGACATGAGCCAAAGGCAGACGCTTAATCGACTGAGCCACCCAGGCACCCCGTGTGTGAAGATATTTTAGTTAATCCTATTTCTCAGAATGTTTTTCTTATCTTTTGATAGTTGAGATGTTTTTCACAGGAAAATTACCTTCTTGTAAATTAAGTATAGTTCCTTTCATAAAATGATTATAATTCTGTCTAAATACTTAAGGAAAATAGTTCTAAATTTTCAAATATAATATTTTAAAAATTTCTCTATACATATAGGTACCAGCTCCTGAAAAAGAACTTGAGGAAATGAAAGAAGAAAAAAACGAATATGTTGAAGAAGAGGGAATAGAAAAGAAGGAAGTAGTGGAAGTAGCTGGAGAAGATGAAAAAGATCAAGAAGGAGATGGAGAAGATCAAAACAAAAAAGAAGAGAAAAGAGAAGATGGGAAAGAGAACAAAGATGGAAAAGGAGATAGAAAAGAAGATGAAGATGGAAAAGAAAAAGAAGATGGAAAGGAAGAAGAAGAGAAAAAAGAAAAAGGAGATGAAAAAGGGAAAGGAGAAGATGTCAAAGAATTTGAAAATGAAAAAGACACAGGAGAAGAAAAACAAGAAGACAGAAAAGAGAATGAAGATAGAAAAGAGGAGAAAAGTGTAACTGAGGAAGTTGGAAATAAGGAGGAAGGTGGAAATGAGAAAGGAGAAGATGGAAAAGAGAGCAAACATGGAAAAGAGGAAGATGGAACAGAAGAAAATGGGAAGGGAGATGGGAAAGATGGAGGGAAAGGAGAGGAAAATAAAAAGAAGGCTGAAGTCAGAAAAGAAGTAGCTGAAAAAGAAGGAGTCAAAAAAGATGAAAAAAAAGAAACTCAGAGTATTGTTTAAAGTTGCCCAATAGTTTCATAATTTGGTAATATGTGCCTCCATGTTGTAATGTTTATAGAAATGAATATTTTTTATCAAATATTTTATAAATACAGCATTTCTTTAACATCAGCTTAATTTCAAAGCATCTTCATACTGATTATTAATCACAAAGTAGCTAACGTGAAACCTTTATACATTTTGTGATCATAATAATGGAATATATAAGAAACTATGCTTTCAACTTTGTCAGTGAATTTCCTTTTGTGTGACTTATGTGTTAAATCTTTGAATTTTAATTTTACTCCTATCTGTGATAATTTCACAAAGTGGGGAGATCCAGAAAACATTCTTCCAAACTACTTGTGGTTGTCTAAGTTGCTTTTATTTAAAAAAAAAAAAAGAAAGAAAGAAAAAAAAAGAAAGCTTAACTATTTTCTGTAATGCAGAGAGTTATAATTCTTTCTCAGATATAACTTTATTATCAGCTTGTGAACAAATAAAATTGCAATTCCATTTTTAAAAGAGTTACAATTTTGTTTTTTTCAGAAGGGCAATTCTGGTTATATATCCACAAAATTTTACTAGATTGACCTAAATAAAAATTCTCTTCAAAAATAATTAATTTTTAAAATATATCTAAAAATATAGTTATAAAAATAATATAGTGCTTGATTTTTCTATTGTGATGTTCACAGAAGCATTTTTATTTTTTGCACTGAGATAAAATTAACATAAAAATTACCATTTTAACCATTTCCAATTCAGTGATTTTTTTTAGTGCTTTCAAAATATTGTGCAACTACCACTATTTAATTCCAGAACATTTTTACCCAAATGAAAATCAAAGTACCAATTAGCAATCTCTCCATTCCCACTCCCCTCCTCACCTGTCCCTGTTAACCACTAATTTAATTTGCCTCTATAGATTTGCCTATTCTAGATATTTTATATAAATGAAATCATGCAATACATGGCCTTTGTGTCTGGTTTCTTTCACTTAGCATGTTTCCAGGTTCATCCATGTTGCAGCATGTGTCAATTCATTTCTCTTTATGGCTGAATAATACTATATTCCATTGATATACTACATTGCTTCTTGAACATTTGAGATGTTTCCATATTTTTATCAATTACAAATAATGCTGCTATGAATATACATGTAGTACTTTTTGTGCTCATGTATGTTTTCATTTCTCCTAGGTATATATCTAGGAGTAGAACCACTCGGTTATATAGTAATGGCATGTTTAACTTTTTGAGGGACTTTCAGACTGTTTTCCAAAGTGGCTTCAGTTTCACGTATTCTCACCAGCAATGTATGAGGGTTCTAATTTTTCTATGCACTAGTCAAAACTTCTTATTGTCTATATTTTATTGCAACCATCTTAGTGGGGTTATTGGGAGGTGATTGAAATCATGCTGATTTTGATTTGCATTTCCATAATGATGTTAAACATCTTCTTATGTGCTTATCATCCATTTGTTTATCTTTGGAAAAGTGTCTAACACATCCTTTGCCCATTTTTCTCTTGGGTTTTCTTTTCAGTATTGTGTTGTAAGATGTGTACATATTTTAGATACAAGTGTCATATCAGTCATAATCATTTGCATAATTTTTCCCCATTCTGTGGGTTGTCTTTTCACTTTCTTGTTGCTGTCTTTTGATGCACATGTTTTTAAATTTCGAGTTAAGTCTAATGTGCTTTTTCTTTTATTGCTTGTGTTTTTGGTGACATATCTAAGAATCTGCTACCAAAGCCCAGGTCAGAGATATATACCCATACACCTTAAGAGTTTTTTTTTTTTAAATTTATCAGAGAGAGAGGGAGGGAGAGCGAGCGAGCTCAGGCAGACAGAATGGCAGGCAGAGGCAGAGGGAGAAGCAGGCTCCCTGCCAAGCAAGGAGCCCGATGTGGGACTCGATCCCAGGACGCTGGGATCATGACCTGAGCCAAAGGCAGCTGCCCAACCAGCCGAGCCACCCAGGCGTCCCCACCTTAAGAGTTTTATAGCTTTATCTCTTACATTTAAATCTCTGACTCATTTACATGTGGCCATCCATTTGTCCACACATCATTTCCTGAAAACATTATTTCCCCATTGAATGGTCTTGACACTCTTCAAAAATCAATGGACCACAGATGTATGGATTAATTTCTGGACTTTCAATTCTATACCATTGATCCTTATGTCTACATGTCAGTACCATACCTCTGGTTGCTGTAGCATTGTAATAATTTTTGAAATCAGAGAGTATTTGTCCTCTAACTTTGTTCTTGGTTGTTCAGGGTCCCTTATAATTCCATATAAACTTTAGGATCAGCTTGTTCACTTCTACAAAATAAAAGGCAGTTGAAGTTTAGATAAGGATCACAATAAATAAGCAGATAAATTTGGGGAATTTTGCCATACTAAAAATTGTCTTTCAGTACATTAACTTGGGATATCTTTCCATTTATTTAGGTAACTTTCATTTCAGCAATATTTGTAGTTCTTAGAGTATACAAGTCTTGCCCTCCTTTGATTACATTTATTTCAAAGTATTTTATTTTTGATTCTGTAAATGGATTTTTATTTCCATTTTGAATTTTTAATTGCTAATGTATAGAAATACAACTGAATTTTGCATATTAATCTTGTATCCTGTAATTTTGATGAACTGATTTATTAGATTTAGTAGGTATTTTGAAGATTCTTTAGAGTTTTCTATTTATAAGAACATGTCATCTGCAAATAGAGTTCATTTTACTTCTTTCCAATGTGAGTATCTTTTTCTTTTTTTCTTTTTCTTTTCTTGCTTAACTTCCTTGGTTTTCAAAGGCTTCACACATATTAAGAATAAAAAAGAAAATAAACAAATTCAGAAGTCCAGCTTCCAAAGCTTAAACCTCTGTCTCTGCCTCTTTCACAGGGCTGACAGGCTTTGTACCATTTCATACCCTGTATCAAAATTTACTGCAATGCTACAGTAATTAAAATTGACCTAAAAGGGATGGTTAAATATATAGGAACCTTGTCTGTATCCCCCTATTTCCTAGTCATATTCCACAACCACAGAAAGTGTACTGTCATAACTTCAAATACAGAAACTGGTCTTTTAAATGCTTGGTCCCCTTCATTGTCAAGGCTAAATAAAAGTAACAATGCTGTGGGGTGCCTCGGTGGCTCAGTGGGTTAAAGCCTCTGCCTTTGGCTCAGGTCATGATCCCAGGGTCCTGGGATCGAGCCCCACAACAGGCTATCTGCTCAGTGGGGAGCCTGCTTCTCCCTCTCTCTCTGCCTGCCTCTCTGCCTACTTGTGATCTCTCTGCTTCTGTCAAATAAATAAACATCTTTAAAAAAAAAAAAGTAACAATGCTGGTTTTCTCTTTAAAAGCACATTCCAGGTGATGGGCAGAAATCTTAACTTTGTGAAATTCTACCCTCTATATAAAGAGATAGCCATCTTCACCTTACAATATTATTTTTAACTATATAATAAAGCATTCATATAACAAGAATATCATAGTATACTACAGGAGGACCATTCCTTTACACTATGGCACTAAAATGCTTCACCTGGTCTTGTGGGTCTTCTATTGCTATATATCTTCTTGTTTTAATTGAATCCTACTTTCCCTTTACCATTAAAACTTTGATTCATATAATTTCTCTTCTAAAGGTTTCTAAAATAGTAAGATGTGGAGGGAAAAATGGAGTAGAGGAGTGCTTATTTAAAGAGACAGATACCATTACTGTAAGTGAAAGTGGATATGAATTATAAATCTACTACAGCAGAACAATACTTAATAAAGTTGTGGAGAAATAGACAAAGGTGTAAAAAAAATCTTTAGGGAACACCACAGAGAAAAGTTGCTTGAGAAGTACACTTGGGGGACACCTGGGTAGCTCTGTCAGTTAGGTGTCCCACCCTTGATTTCAGTTGAGGTCATGATCTTACAAGCCTGTGAAAGAGAGCCCCATATCAAGCTCTGCACTGGGCATGGAGCCTACTTAAGATTCTCTCCCACTGTCCCTCACCACTCTCTTTCTCTCTTAAAAAAAAAAAAAAGTGCACTTGGAGTTTCCTTAATAATATGAAATATCTTTATTAATTATCTCATTGACAACACAATTTTTGTAATATACTGATTTATTAAAGAATTGATTTTCTGAGTATATAGTGAAGTTTTAATAAAAATTTCTGTTGTGGCAAGATTTCATTTCCTTTGATGGCTGCATAGTATTCCATTGTGTATATATACCACATCTTCTTGATCCATTCATCTGTTGATGGACATCTAGGTTCTTTCCATAGTTTGGCTATTGTGGACATTGCTGCTATAAACATTCGGGTGCACGTGCCCCTTTGGGCTTAAGTGGGTAGGAGAAGAATAAATGAAACAAGATGGGATTGGGAGGGAGACAAACCATAAGTGACTCTTAATCTCACAAAACAAACTGAGGGTTGCTGGGGGGAGGGGGTTTGGGAGAAGGGGGTGGGATTATGGACATTGGGGAGGGTATGTGCTTTGGAGAGTGCTGTGAAGTGTGTAAACCTGGTGATTCACAGACCTGTGCCCCTGGGGATAAAAATATATGTTTATAAAAAATAAAAAATTAAAAAAAATTGTGTAAAAAAAAAAATTTCTGTTGTGACTTTAGAGGGTTTTCCCCATTAATAAGCATGATTTTGGCTAGTGATAGTATGTCTCAAAATAAAAATGTTTAATGTGAACGTCTTTGAAATTATATTCTAATTATATGGTAAGGCATAATTCAGTTTTTTGATGTGGAAAAAAAGAATAAAAAATATATATACACAATTCTTCAGTGTACATCTGCTATATAAAGCAAAGTCTGCCCTTAGTGTTTGTCCTTAATAGTACTTAAAATGTTTCATGCTGAACTTTATTAATCTTTATAAAAATCCCATGTTTTGTATGATACCAACAAAGGGAGGCATAGAACTAGTGCATATCAAAGTTGGAGTCTACACATAAGTCATAATATAAAAAGTATTATTGATGACCTACTGAGAGCACACAGATAAATCTTGACACCATTTTTTTTTTTTTAATTAGGTTTTGAAAATCCTCCAACAGCAATGTTTTGGTCCAAAAATAATTATTTTTCTTCAAGATACTATTGCAGCAATTCTCCAAAATTAAAAAAAAAAGAGAGAGAGAAAAAAGAAAAAGAACTGTAGGAACAAGTTGATTAACATGTAAAGAACAGGGGTGCCTGGGTGTCTCAGTGGGTTTAAACCTCTGCCTTCAGCTCAGGTCATGATCTCAGGGTCCTGGTATGGAGCCCAGCATCGGGGTGGGGGGCGGTCTCTGCTCAGCAGGAAACCTGCTTCCCCCCACCCTCTCTGTCTGCCTCTCTGCCTACTTGTGATCTCTGTCAAATAAATAAATAAAAAATAAAAAAAATTTAAAAACATATAAAGAACAGAGAAAAAGTCCACCAAATCAGCTGCAATTTAGAACCTCCTGTGCTGAAATTCAGTTAAACCTATACCATGACAGTAGGTAAATTGCTTGTGTAAAGGTACTTTTCCAGAATACAGAAAAATTTTTAATGTAATATTTATCCAATAGATATATTTGTTTTAATCTTAAAATGCATGGATTTAAGACTATTACCCACTTTTAATAATGCTTCATTTGCTTCCCATGAATACAATAGTCTTTCAGATTATATTGAACTCCTTAAATTGGAAAATGATGAGTAGACAAAAGTCTAATTTTATTTGGAATAGTAATTTTTTTTCACCTATTACCTCTCTAACTAGAGTTGTTCATTCTGACTGTTTGTTGCAGATTTTAAAAACCTTTTCTTTGAAAAAGTCAAACATTAAATCCAGAAAAAATAAATATTATTTAAGGATCAAAATTATGGTTTACTATATGTTACCTGAAAACATATGCATTTAATTCTTCAGCAACTATATTAGGCAGTCCAGGCTTTGTGTTGTGGATTTTACTAAATAATATGAATGAACCCCAGTGTTTATAGAAACTGAGTTACAGATTATATAACGGGAAGGGTGTGTGTGTGTGTGTGTGTGTGTGTTTCCAGAGTAGAAAGAAAGAACTAATTAGGGACTCCTGGGTGGCTCAGTCAGTTGGACGTCTGCTTTTGGCTGGGTTCATGATCCCGGGGTCCTGGGATCAAGTCCCACATCGCATTTCCTATTCAGCAGGGAGCCAGCTTCTTCCTCTGCCTTCTCCTTTACCTGCTTGTGCTCTCTCTTTCTCTCTTTCTCTCTGAGAAATAAATAAAATCTTTTTTAAAAAAGGAGTAATTGCAAAGTGAAATCATTGATTTTGAAATATTTTAGTTTTTATAGCTTGAAAGGCATTTTTTCATATAAATTAGGATTTCTGACCAAAGATTAAAGAATTTCTTCAAATATTTAACACATACAAAAGTGTTTACTATGTACCAGGCACTATCTTAAGCATTTTGTGTATATTACACATATATATGACAAACACATTTACATATAGTAAATCAAGGAGACAAGTAATATTATTATTCTCACTTTATAGATAAACAAAGGGATGAAATCCAGTAGTTTAGTTTGCTTGTAGCAAATTCATAATCTGGGTGGGGGGGTTAAGCTAGGTTATGCTGTCTCTCAAATAGGCTTAACCTACAAGCTAATTTTGACCAGTAGGATTTTTGTTTGTTTGTTTAGTAAAAATAATCTTAGAAATCCAATGAGAAATGACAAGTACTAACTAGTGTTGAAATTTAGATTTTTTTTTTAAGTAGGCTCCACACTGGCTCCACCCCAGTGTGGGGTTTGAACTAACAAATGGAGATCAAGACCTGAGCTTACATTAAGAGTTAAACATTTAACTGACTGAGCCATCCAGATGCCCCACAATTTAGATTCTTTATTCATTCAGTCAATAAATATTTATCTAGTACAGACTATGTGCCAACTGAGTTAGTAAGTACTGTGGTACAGAGGTTACATCTATAAAGAAAATAGAGATTTTCCTTGCTGCTATAAATCCTATAGTCCAGCAGAGGAAACCAATACTTTTTAATTACAAAAATAATTAGATGATTACAACTTTATAATGTTATAGATGAATAATAAGGTAGCTAAAAGATAGTATGACAGAAGAATAGTAAGGTAGCTAATAACAGAAACTAGCACTTGTAGGAGGTTAGAGGTGTTAATTTTCATGTAATATAGTGTCTAATCCATTCACCCAGACACATGAGTTAATTGAACTCAGCTGGGTAGTTCTTGCTTGAGGTTTTCTGGGTCTTGAAAACTATATAATAGTTCTGCTGCATATTGTCAGTCAAAGAAGCCAGAGATCAGCCCAAATCCAAAAGGAGAAAAATAAATAAGGACACAAATATAAGGAGGCATGATATATTGGGGAGCCATATTTAGAAATTAGCTACTATGAATCTCCATTTTCTTGTTATCTGTTGGCAGAATCTCTACAGCATCAATGTTGAATCTTCCAGATTAATCCCCAATTGT
This sequence comes from Mustela erminea, assembly GCF_009829155.1. Taxonomy (NCBI): domain Eukaryota; kingdom Metazoa; phylum Chordata; class Mammalia; order Carnivora; family Mustelidae; genus Mustela; species Mustela erminea. The sequence goes on along the minus strand of NC_045635.1, from coordinate 67,653,324 downwards.
AAAAACTATTTTCTCCTGTTTTCCTTCCTCTTTTTTATCATTCTGAAATTGTCTTTATTATTATATTTAATACGTTTATTGAATTTTATATTTTTAAATTTTAATTTCCATGAGCTCTTTTTGTTCTATGCTCTTCTTTTTTCTTTTTTTTTTTCCATATCAGGCTATGCTTGTTTCTTTTTCTTTTTTTTTTTTTATGTAGTATTTTTCTCTCTTCTGTCCTTCAGTATCAAATTTACAATTTACTAGCTTTTGCTTGCTTTGTATTAAGTTGTCTTTTATTACCTATATTGCTGTATTTCCTCTAAAGTCCTCCCCTTCCCAACCCACCTCCATTTTGGTTTGTTTTGGTAACTGCATTTAATGTTAGAGTTTTTCCTCAAATATCTAATGATTTAAGACATTTCACATTTATATTTAAGAATGAGATCCTAAAAAGCTAATTGGGTCTACTAGTACTATGTTGAAAAATAGTGGTGAAAGTGAACATAACTGTTGTATTCCTGACCTTAAGGGAAAAGATCTCAGTTTTTCCCCTTTGATGGACTTTTCATATATGGCTTTTATGATATTGAGGTATGTTCCTTCTATCCCTACATTGTGGAAAGTTTTTATCAAGAAAGTTTGCTGTATTTCATCAATTTTTTTTCTACCTCAATTGAGAGGATCTTATGCTTCTTTTTTTTTTTTTTTTTTTTTTTTAAAGATTTTATTTATTTATTTGACAGAGAGAGATCACAAGTAGGCAGAGAGGCAGGCAGAGAGAGAGAGGAGGAAGCAGGCTCCCTGCTGAGCAGAGAGCCCGATGCGGGACTCGATCCCAGGACCCTGAGATCATGACCTGAGCCGAAGGCAGCGGCTTAACCCACTGAGCCACCCAGGCGCCCGGATCTTATGCTTCTTGTCCTTTCTTTTATTAATATGATGTATCACATTCATTGATTTGCAAATGTTGAAACACCTTTGAAGCCGAGGAACAAATTACACTTGGTTGTGGTGAATAATCCCTTTAATGTACTGTTGTATCTCATTGACCAGTATCTTGGTGAGAATTTTGGCATCCATGTTCATCAGGGATATTGGTCTATGATTTTCCTTTTTGGTGGGGTCTTTGGTTTTGGAATCAAGGTAATTCTGGCCTCTTAGAATGAGTTGAGAATTTGTCTTCCATTTCTATTTTTTGAAACATCTTCAGAAAAAATAGGTATTGATTCTTCTTTAAATGCTTTGTAGAATTCATCTGTGAAACCATTCAGCACTGGACTCTTGTTTGTTTGGCAAGTTTTGAGTACTGCTTCAATTTCCTTGTTGGCTATGAGTCTGTCTGTTCAGGGTCCTAGTCTCAACAATCAGAAAACAAAAAGAAATAAAAGGCATTCAAATTGGAAAAAAAGTCAAACTCTTGATCTTCACAGATGACGCGATACTTTCTGTGGAACACCCAAAAGGCTCCACCCCAAAATTGCTAGAACTCATATAGGAATTCAGCAATATGGAGGATATAAAATCAATGTACAGAAATTAGTTGCATTTCTGTACACTAATAATGACACAGAAGAAAGAGAAATTAAGAAATCAATCCCATTTACAACAGCACCAAAAAACAAAAGATGCCTAGGAATAAACCTAACTAAAGAGATAAAATATATGTACTCTAAATAATATAGAATGCTTATGAAAGAAATTGAGGAAGACACGAAGAAATGGAAAAAAAATATTCAATACTCATGGATTGGAAGAACAAATATCGTTAAAATATCTACACTACCTAGAGCAATCTACACATTCAATGCAATCCACATCAAAACAGCATCAATATTTTTTCACAGAATTGGAACAAATAATCCTAAAATTTGTAAGGAACCAGAAATAACCCCGGGGTGCCTGGGTGGCTCAGTGGGTTAAGCCTCTGCCTTTGGCTCAGGTCGTCATCTCAGAGTCCTGGAATAGAGCCCCACATTGTGCTTTCTGCTCAGCAGGGAGCCTGCTTCCCCCTCTCTCTCTGCCTGCTGCTCTGCCTACTTGCGATCTCTCTCTCTCTCTGTCAAATAAATAAAATCTTAAAAAAAAAAAAAGAAGGAACCCCCCAACAGCCAGAGGAGTGTTGAAAAGAAAACCAATGCTGGAGGCATAACAATTCTGGAATTCAAGCCATGTTACAAATCTATAATCACCAAGGAATATTGTACTGGAAAAAAATAAACATATGGATGAATGGAACAGAATAGAGAACCCAGAAATTGACCTCAACTATATGGTCAACTAGTCTTCAAAAAAGCAGGAAAGAATATACAATGGAGAAAAGACAGTCTCTTCAACAAATGGTGTTGGGAAAATTGGACAGCCACATGTAAAATAATGAAACTGGACTGTTTTATTACATCACACAATAATATGCTCAAAATGGATGAAAGACTTAAATGTGAGACAGGAATCCATCAAAATGCTAGAGGGGAAAACAGACTTTGACTTTGGTCACAACAACTTCTTGCTAGACATGTATCCAAAGGAAAGGGAAACAAAAGCAAAAATGACCCTTTGGGATTTCATCAAGATCAAAAGTTTTTGCACAGAAAGGAAATAGTCAATAAAACTAAAAGTTAACTTATGGAATGGGAGAAGATATTTCCAAATGACATATCATATAAAGGGCTAGTATTGAAGATCTATAAAGAACTTATCAAACTCAACCCCCAAAAAACCAATAAACCAGTCAAAAAATGGGCAGAAGACTTGAATGGACATTTCTCCATAGAAGACATACAATTAGCCAAGACTCATGAGAAAATGCTCCACAACACTTGGCATCAGGGAAAAAGTAACTAAAACCACAATGAGATAACACCTCACACCACTCAGAATGGAAAAAAAAAATAATATATCAGGAAACAACAAATGTTGGCAAGGATTCAAAGAAAGGGGAACCTTCTTACACTGTTGGTGGGAATGCAAGCTATTACTGCCACTCTGGAAAACAATATGGAAGTTCCCCAAGAAGTTAAAAATAGAACTGCTCAGGATCCATAAATTGCACTACTAGATATTTACCCCAAAGTTACAAATGTGATGATCCAAAGGGGCACATACACCCCAATGTTTATAGAAGTAACATCCACAATAGTTAATTTGTGGAAAGAGTCAAGATGTCCATTGACAGATGAATGGGTAAAGATGTGGTATATATATATATATACAGTTGAATATTATTTAGCCATCAGAAAGGGTGAATACTTACCATTTACAATGACATGGATGGAACTGGAGAGTATTAGGCTGAGCAAAATAAGTCAATCAGAGAAAGACAATTATTATGTGGTTGCACTCATATGCGGAGTATAAGAAACATTGCAGAGGATCACATATCATTGTACTATATGTAGGCTAATTGAATTTAAATTTAAAAAATGAAAAAAATGCTAATTGTTTGGAACTTGTGAACTAAAGGCATCATGGCGTGATGTCTAGAAATGATGAAGTTTGAATTCTTCAAATTCCTGTCTGGATATATAAATTTGACTACAGATATTCTGAGAACCCAAGATATAGGAGGAGCTATGAGCATCTGTATTAGTCAGTGTTCTCCAAAGAGACAGAAACAATAGGGGATAGATGATAGATAAATTGATGACGATGATAGATAGATAGATAGATAGATATAGATAGGTAGATAGATAGTAAGAAATTCACTTATATGATTATGGAAACCAACATGTCTAAATCTGTAGTATGGGATATCAGGCTCAAAATCTAGGAGAGACAACATTGAAGTTCCAGTCTGAAGTCCAGCAGCCTACAGAACCAAGAAAGCCAATGGTGCAGATGTAGGCAGTTATCTACAGAATTACTTCTTTTTCAGAGAGATCAGTCTTTTCGTTGCATTCAGGACTTTTAATTGTATTAGAACAACCAACACTATAGAGCACAATCTGCCTACTCAAAGTTCATGAGTTTCAATCTTAAGCTCATCCAAAAGTATGCTCCAAGTTGACACATATAATTAACCATTACAGTATGTACACTTTCAATTAATTTACAATGATGTATTCAAAAGGCACCTGATGTCTGTCTTTAGTTGTGCCTGGTATCACTGAGTCCAGGGCCCTTTTGTTTCATAGTGTCTAGTAACTAAAATTCTAGCCTGTGGATTCTTTGACCAATAGCACGTGGCAGAAGTGAGACTTTGAGTTCTGGGCCTAAACTTTAAGATGGGGTTTCTTAAATTTTTTTTTTTATTTATTTCCAGCATAACAGTATTCATTATTTTTGCACCACACCCCGTGCTCCATGCAATCCGTGCCCTCTATAATACCCACCACCTGGTACCCCAACCTCCCACCCCCCGGGGTTTCTTAAAATTTACACTATTGACATTTGAGGTTGAATAATGCTTTGTTGTATGAAGCTATCCTGTATATTATAAAACGTTTAGTAGTATTCCTAGTTCCTACTAACAGGATGCCAGTTACACCCTCTCTCTACTTATGAAAGCTAAAATGTCTTCAGACATGCCTAAACATTCCCTGGGATAGGAGCAAAATAATGGTCAGTTGAGAAGTACCAATTGGTGGGTTCTGATTCCTAATTTTTGGAAAACTCATGTTTGGAATGCATGCATGAGAGAAAGCCAACATCCATGGGAAAAGTCTGGCCACCCTGAGATAAGCATGTTGCAAAGGAAACCTGTGCATGGAAAGAAACAACCAAATGATCCTCAATTGTTTCAGCCATCCCAGCTGAGGTGCCAGACATATAAATGAATAAACTACCTTGAACATTCAACCAGTTAAATTTTCAGATTGTTTCACTCTATTTTCTGCTATCATTTGACTACAGTCATATCAACATATGAATAGATAAATAAGATGTAAATATATATATATATATATATACATATATATATATATATATATATGAAATAGAGTGGCTGGGTTATATATATATTACACATTCACCAAAAAGAATGAAGTCTTTCATTTATTTCAGACCAATATCCCTGATGAATATGAATGCCAAGATTCTCAAAAGATCCCACCTAATAGGAACCGACAATACATTAAAAAGATTATGCACCAAAAGTTCATCTTCGCTTTTGTTTCCTTTGACTTTGGAGACATATCTTGAAAGAAGTTGCTGTGGCTGATATCAAAGTGATTACTGCCTATGTTCTCCTCTAGGATTCTGATGGATTCCTGTCTCACATTGAGGTCTTTTATCCATTTTGAGTTTATCTTTGTGTACGGTGTAAGAGAATGGTTGAGTTTCATTCTTCTACATATAGCTGCCCAGTTTTCCCAGCACCCTCTACTGAAGAGACTGTCTTTTTTCCACTGTATATTTTTTCCTGTTTTGTCGAAGATTATTTGACCATAGAGTTGAGGGTCTGTATCTGGGCTCTCTACTCTGTTCCACTGGTCTATGTGTCTGTTTTTATGCCAGTACCATGCTGTCTTGGTGATCACAGCTTTGTAGTAAAGCTTGAAATCAGGTAACATGATGCCCCCAGTTTTATTTTTGTTTTTCAACATTTCCTTAGCGATTCGGGGTCTCTTCTGATTCCATACAAATTTTTGGATTATTTGCTCCAGCTCTTTGAAGAATACCGGTGGAATTTTGATCGGAATAGCATTAAAAGTATAGATTGCTCTAGGCAATATAGACATTTTAACAATGTTTATTCTTCCGATCCAAGAGCATGGAATGCTCTTCCATCTTTTTGTGTCTTCTTCAATTTCTTTCATGAGTGTTCTGTAGTTCCTTGAGTATAGATCCTTTACCTCTTTGGTTAGGTTTATTCCCAGGTATCTTATGGTTCTTGGTGCTATAGTAAATGGAATAAATTCTCTAATTTCCCTTTCTGTATTTTCATTGTTAGTGTATAAGAAAGCCACTGATTTCTGTACACTGATTTTGTATCCTGCCATGTTGCTGAATTGCTGTATGAGTTCTAATAGTTTAGGGGTGGAGTCTTTTGGGTTTTCCATATAAAGAATCATGGCATCTGCGAAGAGAGAGAGTTTGACTTCTTCATTACTGATTTGGATACCTTTTATTTCCCTTTGTTGTCTGATTGCTGTTGCTAGGACTTCTAATACTCTGTTGAACAAGAGTGGTGAGAGTGGGCATCCTTGTCGTGTTCCTGATCTCAACGGGAATGACGCAAGCTTTTTCCCATTGAGGATGATATTTGCTGTGGGTCTTTCATAGATAGATTTGATGAAGTTCAGGAATGTTCCCTCTATCCTTATACTTTGAAGCGTTTTAACCAGGAACGGATGCTGGATTTTGTCAAATGCTTTTTCTGCATCAATTGAAGGACCATGTGGTTCTTCTCTCTTCTCTTATTAATTTGTTCTATCACATTGATTGATTTGCGAATGTTGAACCATCCTTCATCAAAATCAAAAGCTTCTGCACAGTAAAGGAAACAGTCAAGAAAACAAAGAGGCAACCCACGGAATGGGAGAAGATATTTGCAAATGACAGTACAGACAAAAGGTTGATATCTAGGATCTATAATGAACTCCTCAAACTCAACACACACAAAACAGACAATCATATCAAAAAATGGGCAGAAGATATGGACAGACACTTCTCCAATGAAGACATATAGATGGCTATCAGACACATGAAAAAATGTTCATCATCACTAGCCATCAGGCTAGTGATTAAAACCACATTGAGATATCACCTTACACCAGTTAGAATGGCCAAAATTAGCAAGACAGGAAACAACATGTGTTGGAGAGGATGTGGAGAAAGGGGAACCCTCTTACACTGTTGGTGGGAATGCAAGTTGGTGCAGCCTCTTTAGAGAACAGTGTGGAGATTCCTCAGGATGAATGGATAAGGAAGATGTGGTCCATATACACTATGGAGTATTATGCCTCAATCAGAAAGGACGAATACCCAACTTTTGTAGCAACATGGACAGGACTGGAAGAGATTATGCTGAGTGAAATAAGTCAAGCAGAGAGAGTCAATTATCATATGGTTTCACGTATTTTTGGAGCATAACAAAAAGCATGGAGGACATGGGGAGTTAGAGAGAAGGGGGTTGGGGTATTGGAAGGGGAGGTGAATCATGAGAGACTATGGACTCTGAAAAACAATCCGAGGGGTTTGAAGTGGCAGGGGGGGAGGTCGGGGTACCAGGTGGTGGGTATTATAGAGGGCATGGATTGCATGGAGCACTGGGTGTGGTGAAAAAATAATGATACTGTTATGCTGAAAATAAATAAATGAAAAAAAAAGATTATGCACCATGACCAGGTGGTATTTAACAATGGGATGCAAGGGTGGTTCAACATTCAAAAATCAATCAGTGTGACAGAACAAATCAATAAGAGAAGAGAGAAGAAACACATGGTCTTTTCAATTGATGCCGAAAAAGCATTTGACAAGATACAGCATCTGTTCCTGATTAAAATTCTTTAAAGTAGAGGGATAGAAGGAACATTCCTCAACTTCATAAAATCTATCTATGAAAAACCCACAGTGAATATCATCCTCAATGGGAAAAGGCTGACAGCCTTCCCTTTGAGATCAGGAACACGACAAGGATGCCCACTCTCACCACTGTTGTTCAACCTAGTATTAGAACTGCTAGGAGGAAAACATATCCAGTGGGGAAAAGAAATTCTCTTCAATAAATGCTGCTGGGAAAATTGGACAGCTATGGGTAGAAGAATGAAACTCGTCCATTCTCTTACACCATACACAAAGATAAACTCAAAATGGATGAAAGACTTCAATGTGAGGCAGGAATCCATCAAAATCCTAGAGAAGAACATAGGCAGTTGCCACAGCACATGGCCCTGTGCGGCCACGTTGGCCACAGCAACTTCTTTCAAGAAACGTCTCCAAAGGCAAAGGAAATAAAAGTGAAAATAAACTTTTGGGACTTCGTCAAGATCAAAAGCTTCTGCACAGCAAAGGAAACAGTCAACAAAACAAACAGGCAACCCACGGAATGGGAGAAGGTATTCCCAAATGACACTACAGACAAAGGGCTGATATCCAAGATCTATAAAGAACTCCTCAAACTTAACACACACAGAACAGCTAGTCATGTCAAAAAATGGGCAGAAGACATGAATAGACACTTCTCCAAACAAGACATACAAATAGCTAACAGATACATGAAAAAATGTTCATCATCATTAGCCATCAGGGAAACTCAAATCAAAACCACATTGAGGTACCAGCTTACACTAGTTAGAACGGTCAAAATTAACAAGACAGGAAGCAACAAGTGTTGGAAAGGATGTGGAGAAAGGGGAATCTTCTCACACTGTTGATGGGAATGCAGGTTGGTGCAGCTACATTGGAAAACAGCATGGAGGTTCCTCAAAATGTTGAAAATAGAACTGCCCTATGACCCAGCAATTGCACTATTGGGTATTTACCCTAAGGATACAAACGTAGTGATCCAAAGGGGCACATGCACCCGAATGTTTATAGCAGCAATGTCCACAATAGCCAAACTATGGAAAGAACCTAAATGTCCATCAACAGATGAATGGATCAAGAAGATGTGGTATATATACACAATGGAATACTATGCAGCCATCAAAAGAAATGAAATCTTGCCATTTGCGACAACATGGATGGAACTAGAGCGTATCATGCTTAGCGAAATAAGTCAAGCAGAGAAAGACAACTATCATATGATCTCCCTGATATGAGGAAGTGGTGATGCAACATGGGGGCTTAAGTGGGTAGGAGAAGAATAAATGAAACAAGATGGGATTGGGAGGGAGACAAACCATAAGTGACTTTTAATCTCACAAAACAAACTGAGGGTTGCTGGGGGGAGGGGGGTTGGGAGAAGGGGGTGGGATTATGGACATTGGGGAGGGTATGTGCTTTGGTGAGTGCTGTGAAGTGTGTAAACCTGGTGATTCACAGACCTGTACCCCTGGGGATAGAGTATTATGCCTCCATCAGAAAGGATGAATACCCAACTTTTGTAGCATCATGGACGGGACTGGAAGAGATTATGCTGAGTGAAATAAGTCAAGCAGAGAGAGTCAATTATCATATGGTTTCACTTATTTGTGGAGCATAACAAATAGCATGGAGGACATGGGGACTTAGAGTGGAGAAGGGAGTTGGGGGAAATTGGAAGGGGAGGTGAACCATGAGAGACTATGGACTCTGAAAAACAATCTGAGGGTTTTGAAGGGACGGGGGGTGGGAGGTTGGGGTACCAGGTGGTGGGTATTATAGAGGGCACGGATTGCATGGAGCATGGGGTGTGGTGCAAAAATAATGAATACTGTTATGCTGGAAATAAATAAATAAATAAATAAATAAGTAAATAAAAAGAAATAGAAAAAACAAATAAAGGAGAAGAAATAAAAGTGATAAAGGCATTCTCAACAACACTAGAAGGTTGAAGATGATGAATCATGATTGCATAATTATTAATTTACAACCTAAAATTCTATATCTAGACAATTATCGATCAAATATGAGAGAAAAATTAAAAAAAAATTTATACATAAAAGTCTCAAAAATGCTATTTCCTATGCACTTGATGAAGATATTATAGGGAAATTAATTTTATAAAGTTTGGAGATTTTATTTTTTAGGAAAAAACCATGGAGTCTTTTACTTTATATCTATGGGAATTATTTTATATTACCTCTGTCTTAGAAAGAATTAGATGCTTGCCAGGCCAAATGAAACATACGGGAGCAAGTTCCATGATCAGAGTCAAAGAATCTCCTAGGTTTGGACTGCCTGTGGTAATCCAAGTTCTTAGGTTGCTTCTATACTTATTTCTTAAGATCACAAGAAAATACCTCTTAACATCCATATTCATGTTCCATCTTTTTATTTTCCTATTTCAAAATATAAAGAATTCACTCTCCCCGTATAGTCAGGGAGGAAAACTAGCCTGAATACAAGGCCTAAGAGAATAACAAAGAAATAGAGCTAAAGACTATTACAGTGTACTAGAAGCATTCATGCATCTGGACTTCGGGCCATGTTAGATTAACATTGATAACCTGAGGCAGCATTATAAAAGATAATTTGATATCTAATATAAAATTATTTGTTTACAAGTAACTAAATTTATTTCAGATTCTCAAAGAATTCTTATATGAAGACAAAGCCTTCAACTATCCAGTCAAACAAAGAAAAGGACTGGGGACATGGGAAAATAGTAGTTTTGAAGAAAAGATAAGCTTACAATGATTTTAACCACAGTCACTTCACATAGAAAATTATAGCAATAACTCCTATATCATTAATATAATAGATATATCAGAAAATTAATTGTTCTCAAGAGATTATTCATTCTGACATAGTCATATCAATTTCAATATTTGTCTGCCTAAAGAGTATGTCATGAAAAATGGAGGATGAAGAATGTAAGTGTTCAATGGAAACTTTAAGGTCATAAGGTCTCACTGAGGAGTTTTTCAGAATCTCTTTAAGCTTTTCTTTAAATTCTGGTTAGTTTACATAGAGTATAGTGTTAGTTCCAGGTGTACAATATAATGATTCAGGACTTCCATGTAACATCTGGTGCTCATCATAACAAGTTCACTCCTTAATCCCCATCACCTATTTAACCTATGCCTCTACCCACTAACCCTCTGGTAACCATCTATTTGTTCTCCATAGTTAAGAGTCTATTTCTTGTTTTACTTTTCTATTTCTTTTCTTTTTTCACTTCACTTCTTTGTTTTTTTTTTCTGAAATTCCACATGAGTGAAATCATATGGTATCTGTCTTTCTCTGACTTACTTATTTTGCTCAGCATAATACATTTTAGTTCCATTCATTTCTTTAAAAAAGAAAGATTTTATTCTTTTCCATGGCTGAGTAATGTATCATTGTATGCGTACATCACATCTTCCTTATCCATTCATCTGTCAGTGGACACTTGGGCTGTTTCCATAATTTGGTTATTATAAATTATGCTCCTATAAACATAATATCACTGAGAAAATGTTAGAAGGTATTACTCAAAATGGAAGAGAGATCATTTTATATAAAACCACAAATGGTAAATATTGAAACAAATTAAAGTTTTAATGGCTAAATCTAATTGGGAATAAATAGTACAAAGAATCATTTCAAAAGAAACATGGTAAATAATTTCAGTGGTCAGATGAGGGATCAACATATGCAAGTATCTAAAAAGTGTAAAAACTATAACCTTTCAAATGTTACTTCACGTAAGTAGTGACTAGCAAATAGGTATTGGCAACCAGATGATTCAGTTTGGCCTGTACCCCAGTCATGCTCAGCTTATATAGTTTATTTGTTTTTGTTTACCTAGATTCAAGTATATAACATACATATACAAATGTAAATAAGTCGTAATTTAAAATTCAAATAATTTTCCCAAATTGAATAGACCCAAATTAACAATATGACAAGCACTCCAGAAGTCCCTTTTATGCTCACTTTCACTCATCATGCAACTCTCTGCCACGGGTAACACCAATCATGACATAATATTATGAATTAATTTTAGCTCCTTTTGGATCTTATATAAATGAGATCATAAAGTGTATTCACATTGGTGCATTGCTTTTTTCACTCAACATTGTTTGTGAAAATCATATTTTTGTGTGAAGTGGTACTTTGGCCAGTATGTGAACATAGTAGATTTCATTCACCAATTTTCTAAAGTCTGATTTCAAGATATATTATAAATCTTTGATGTACCAAGACATCATGGTACTGACACAAAAACAGACACAGATTAATGGAACAGAATAGAGAGCCCAGATATAGACCCTCAACTCTATGGCCAACTAATCTTTGATAAATCAGGAAAAAATATCCAATGGAAAAAAAAGACAGTCTTTTCAATTAAATGGTCCTGGGAAAATTGGACAGCTATGTACATAAAAATGAAACTTGACCATTCTCTTACACCATACACAAAGATAAACTCCAAATGGATGAAAGACCTCAGTGTGAGACAAGAATCCATCAAAATCCTAGAGGAGAACATAAGGAGTATCCTCTGACATCAAGCACAGCAGCTTCTTTCAAGACAGGGAAACAAAAGCAAAATTGAACTCTGGGGCTTCATCAAGTTAAAAGGCTCCTGCACAGCAAAGGAAACAGTCAACAAAACAAAGAGGCAACCCACACAATGGGAGAAGATATTGGCAAATGACATTACAGATAAAGGGATGGTATCAATTTCTATAAAGTACTTCTCAAATTCAACACCCAAAAAACAAATAATCCAGTCAAGAAATGAGCAGAAGACATGAATAGACACTTCTCTGAAGAAGACATACCAATGGCTAACAGATGGATGAAAATGTTCAATATCATTAGCGATCAAGGAAATACAATTCAAAAGTACAATGAGAATAGCAAAAATTAACAAGTCAGGAAACAAATGTTGGTGAGTATGTGGAGAAAGGGGAACCCTCTTACACTTAAAAATAGAGCTACCCTACAACCCAGCAATTGCACTACTGGGTATTTACCCCAAAGATACAGATGTAGTGAAAAGAAGAGCTGCATGCACCCCAGTGTTCATAGCAGCAATGGCCACAATCACCAAACTGTGGAAGCAGTTGAGAAGTCCTTAAACAGATGAATGGATAAAGAAGATGTGGTCCATATATACAATGGAATATTCCTCAACCATCAGAAATGATGAATACCCAACATTTGCATCAACCTGCATGGAACTGAAGGATATTAGGTTAAGTGGAATAAGTCAAACAGAGAAAGACAGCTGCCATATGATTTCACTTATCTGTGGAACATAAAGAATAGCATGGAGGAATTAGGAGAGGGAAGAGGAAAACGAAGGGGAGGAATCAGAAGGGGAGAAGAACCATGAGAGACTATGGACTCCAAGAAACAAACTGAGGGTTTTAGAGGGGAGGGAGTGGGAGATGGATCAGGCATGTGATGGGTATTAAGGAGGGCACATATTGCAAGGAGCACTGGATGTTATACACAAACAGCTAATCATGGAACACTACATCAAAAACTAATGATGTACTGTATGGTGACTAACATAACATATTAGTTAATTAATTAATCTGATTAATTTACATTTCCATTAGAACAGTGTGCTTTAGGTGGTATAAAGATATTTCCTATATATTAAGCTAAACATCTTCATGAAAGAGATCATTGGGGAGAATATAGAATTACTGTATGGAAGATACTGTTATATAGGTAATCTAATTTTCCTTCTTAATTCCCTTCCCCTTTGTCCACTTCTAATATAGAAGATAGAAAAGCTAAATGATAATGTTCACAGATTTTCTTGCAAGTAAGGGTATCCATGTACTGAATTTTGGCTATGATAAAATAAATCTGCTGAAGGCCCTTTGATGTGTTTTACCTTCCTGATAATAAAGACACAAATAGAAAGTATCACTTCTTCCTCCTTTTTTTTTTTCTTTCTTAAAGGTGGATGTAATGTCTAACACTATGGCAGCCATATTGCTATCATAAAGAAAAGGACAAGAGAGTCACAGATACTACCTAAGATATTTTTGAGCTGCTGAACAAATACCAGCATCTGTCTACCTCCAAATTTATTGTTACATGAGAAAAATAATTGCCTATTTGTTTAATAAATTCCAATCATCAATTGTGTTTTCTGTTACTTATAGTTAAACAAATTCCTAAGTAACAAATACTGAAATTTGCTCACAAAGAGTAAATCTAAATAGTAAGATTGCCAACTTTAGCAAATAAATACATAGAAAACTTTCCAAGTAGAATTTGAGATTAAAAGCACAATATGGGGGCTTAAGTGGGTAGAAGAAGAATCAATGAAACAAGATGGAATTGGGAGGGAGACAAACCATAAGTGACTCTTAATCTCACAAAACAAACTGAGGGTTGCTGGGGGGAGGGGGGTTGGGAGAAGGGGGTGGGATTATGGACATTGGGGAGGGTGTGTGCTTTGGTGAGTGCTGTGAAGTGTGTAAACCTGGTGATTCACAGACCTGTACCCCTGGGGATAAAAATATATGTTTATAAAAAGTAAAAAATTAAAAGAAAAAGAGGGGCGCCTGGGTGGCTCAGTGGGTTAAGCCGCTGCCTTCGGCTCAGGTCATGATCTCAGGGTCCTGGGATCAAGTCCCGCATCGGGCTCTCTGCTAAGAGGGAGCCTGCTTCCCTCTCTCTCTGCCTGCCTCTCTGTCTACTTGTGATTTCTCTCTGTCAAATGGATAAATAAAATCTTAAAAAAAAAAAAAAGAATGCAAAAGAAAAAAAAAAGCACAATATAATTTACATTAGCACCCACAAAAATAAAATAATTATGTTTTAATCTACCAAAATATATGCAATATTTACTTGAGGAAAACTATAAAACTTTGAAGAAAATCAAAGAACTAAATGAAGGAGAGGTATACCATGTCCATGGATAGAAACACTCAATATTGTCAAGATGTCAGTTCTTCTCAACTTATCTGTAGAATTAATGGGAATCTACTAAAAACTCCAGCAAGTTATTTTCTATATATTTAAAAACTGATTCTGAAGTGTATACATTAAGGGAAAAGATGCAGCATTGCTAATATAATATTGAAAGAGAAGAGCAATGTTAAAAAATAATTGATGCTACCAAACTTCAAGAATAACTATAAAGCTAAAGTTGTCAAGACAGTGTGGTATTGGTGAAAAAAATAGATAAATGGAACAGAATGGAGAACCCCAAAATAGACCCACATGAATACAGCTGGCCCTTGAACAGCTTGGGTTTAAACTACATGAGTCCACTTATTGATGGGCTTTTTTTCAATAAATATGTGCAGTACTATAGATGTATATTCTTTCTTTATGATTTTCTTTTTATTATGATATTCTTATTCAGTTTATTTTTTAAAGTTTTAATTTTATTTCTAGTTAGTTAACATGCAATGCAATGTTAGTTTCAGGTCTACAAAATAGTGATTCATTACTTCCAAACAACACACTGTGCTCATCACAAGTGCATCCATAATCCCCATCACCTATTATTTAACCCACCTGCAACACACTTTCTTTCTGTAAACAGTCAGTTTGTTGAGTCTGTTTCTTGGTTTCTCTCTCTCTCTTTTTTCCCATTGCTCATTTATTTTGTTTTCTAAATTCAACATAGCAGTAAAATTACATGGTATTTTTATTTCTCTGACTTATTTCACTTAACATAATACTCTTTAGCTCTATTCATGTCATTGCAAATGGCAAGATGTCATTCTTTCTTATGGTTGGATAATATTCCACTTTCTATATGTAACGCATCTTCTTTTTCTTTTTCTTACATGGAAAAAAATACAAAACAAAGGAAAACAAAACAAAAAAAAATTAAATCTCCTTAATGGGAGATAATAAGGTACTCAGCAGCTCTTTCCAGGGCATGACTAAGGCCCAGCCTCTTAAGTTTTTGAGAATAGTGATGCAATAATTAAATTTATGTGTCAACTTAACTGGGCTAAAGGATGCTCAGATATTTGGTTAAGCATTACTCTGGATATGTCTGTGAAGCTATTTCTAAATGAGATTAACATTTGTTTTTGTTTTGTTTCAAGTTTTTACTTAAATTGTAGCTAGTTAACATATACTCTAATAGTTTCAGGTATGGAATTTAGTGATGCATCACTTATACACAACACCCAGTGTTCATCACACACAAAAAATGCCCTCCTTATTACCCACCACTCATTTAGCTCATTCCCCTAACCACCTCCCATCCAACAAGTCTCAGTTTCTTCTCCATAGTTAAGACTCTGTTTTCTGCTTTCCCTCTTTCTTTTTTCCTTTCTCTCTCATCTGTTCAACAGTTTTGTTTCTTCAATTCCAAATACGAGTGAAATCACATAGTGTTTGTCTTTTTGTGACTGACTGGTTTTCCTTAGCATAATACCTTCTAGCTCTAACCATATCAGAGCAATTGGCAAGATTTAATTGTTTTTGATGGCTGAGGACTATCTATCTATCTATTGTCTATCTATTTATCTATCTTTCTCATATATCTATATCTGTATTTATATCTATATCTATAATCTATCTATGTCTCCTGAAACTTCTTTATCCTTTCATCAGTTGATGGACACATTCGGGCTTTTTCAATAATTTGGCTATTTTGATAATGCTGGCATAAACGTCATGGTGTATGTGCCCTATTGAATCAGTATTTTGTATCCTTTGGGTAAATACCTAGTAGTGGATTGCTGGGTTGTAGGGTAGTTTTATTTTTAACTTTTTGGGGAACTTCCATGCTACTTTCCAGAGTGACTGCACCAGTTTGCATCCCCACCAACAATATAAGAGAGTTTCCCTTTCTCCCCATCCTCACAAACATATGTTGTTTCCTATGTTGTTAAACTTGGCCATTCTCAGAGGGGTGAGGTGATATCTTATTGTGGTTTTAATTTGTCTTTCTCTGATGATGAG